>NW_013667305.1:29383-62353 GCF_000517525.1 Limulus polyphemus | reverse complement strand
TCAGTGATGGATGACATTATATCTATTGAACTTCCTTTATCAGTGATGGGTGACATTATATCTATTGAACTTCCTTTATCAGTGAGGGATGACATTATAGTTATTGAACTTCCTTTGTCAGTGATGGATGACATTATATCCTAAAGGAAGTTCAATATCAGTGATGGATGACATTATATCTATTGAACTTCCTTTATCAGTGCAATGGATGAAATTATACCTATTGAACTTCCTTTGTCAGTGATGGATGACATTATGTTTATTGAACGTTCTTTTGATTTTGTCAAGATAATGCACTCCATTACATGTTCTTAAGTACAAAAAACACGTTTTAAGAAAAAGTCGCATTTAAGTTAAAGAAAGGGACAAAATGTTATCTTTGAAGTTAATCTGAAAAATTGTAGAATATAGATTTGTTTGTATTGAATATGCGAAAGATACTGCCCTAATCATCTCTAACTTCACAGTTATACAAAGCAGCTAGTCCACACCACCTACCACTAACTATAGGGTTACTCTTTTATCAACGAATAGTGGTAGTGGCCGTCTCGTTATAACGCCCACACAATTGGAAGAACAAGCATGTTCAGTGACGGGGATTCGAACCCACGCCCCATAGATTGCCATGTCAAGCTATGAATATGACAACGATCTCTACATGTACACAGTAATATAATATGTAATATTAATTTTAAAGATTGCAATGCATACTCAAAAATACTATTACTTTAAAATAAAACATACACATGAAATGTTTCGCATATGTGACTTATGATAAAAAATATACACCCTTTTTATGCTTATAAACTCTAATTTAAATGACACGTGAGACGAGCGTGATTTAGTGGTTATGATACACAGACTGTGAATACAAAGTTTGTCTCCTTTTAGTGGAAAAACGCTCTCCGCACTTTGGGGATGGATGAGCTATAAGAGTGACGGTAAAATCACACAACTCGGTCGCACGAGAATAGCCCTAAATTGGAAGTAGGTGCTGTTGAGAACTGCCTTGCCTCTAGTCTGTCAATTTAAAATTAGGTACGGCTATGCGCAAACTGTCCTTGTGTAGCTTTGAACAAGAATTCTAAACAAACAGAATTGTACTAGCCCTAAAACTGTTAGGCAAATGACAAAAAAAAGATAACACTTAGATTATAACACTTTCTCCACCTCATTTCTCCTTTCCAAGGGTCGAAAAACTTTCAAATAATATATATTCATTTTTACAGGATTTAGTAGTGCTAATTCTTGTGGGTGTGACTTATTCTGCTCCAGGTGACCCTGATGACGTTCAGTTCTACGACTACGAGGTAGGAAAACGGTTTTCTACGAATAATATACTGAGTATCTCATGTGTTTCCATAAATATAATACACTACTGTAGATTTAACCTTAAAATTAATTTCAGAATGTCTAAACTGACCTATAAACCATGACTCTTTTAAGAAGGGTCCTTATACAGATAGAAAACTCATAAAGATTACCACAAGTAACGTGAAAGAACAATCAAACTCTTTATAATAAGATTTTCGTTAAATTTTATAGAACATTATATCAGTTTTGTAACAAATTTTTATTGTTGACCTCATTATGTACAATATGCAATAATATACTTACTTTACGTTAGACAAGCTTTTTAGAATTAGCAGTATTACTATAGTGCTTGCTGTAAAACACAATGTATAAAGCCTAACAGGAAACAACTGCTGTATATGTGAAACCTACCCAAAACTTGACAAAGTAGAAGTTATATAAAAGGTGCATAATGAGGCATGTCAATAAGTAACATTCTGCACAAAATCCTTTTGTGATATGGACTGTTCAAATGGGCCCTCAAAAGAGGTACTTTATTTTAGTTATTTCTTTAGGACAACATGGCAACATAGCAATGTCACAACTATGTCACTTTTTAAATAAGTAGAAACCTAATTTTTCCAGATCAACCAGCTAAAATTAATTTTCAAATATATTTTTACTGTTATTGCTATATTTCGTCAGAATTTCTCTTCTAAAATAGTTCAATGTCCAGCATTATAGACCACAAATTTAGTCTCGTAAGCTTTAATTCCAGGTTAAAATTCCTAACTTTCCTTGTTATTGAAGTGCAGGTGGTGTCTAAAATACACTCTTTTTATTTGAGGTGGGGAGGGGAGTTACATTATGGCTATTATAGTTGTACTATTCCGTGACTATAAAAACAGGCAAGATATTAACTTTTAGCGTTTAAGATAAAGGAATATCTGTGATGTTGAATCGTATCGATTCCAGCATGGTAAAAGTTGGCTACACCACCAAATTCCAACCGGTCACATATCGAAGGTAATGAATAGAGTTAGACAGCTTGTCCACTGAACGAAACTTGCAACATTTCTTGGAACTTTAAACAAGATAATTCATATGACTTTAGACCTACACAAGCAAAAGAAGAATCTTGTCCATGAGCATCTCACAAGCCACGTAGCCAGACTGAACACAAACAATCGAAAGCTATGCGAGCAGTATTTGTTATGTGTCAAATGAAAGTGTGGTGTTACACTGAACGAATCATATGTGTCTACTTATGCATCTGCGAAAGTTTGAGCAATTTGTTATCATTCTACCAGTGATACAATGTTTAAAAATGTTACAGAAAACATGATTTATTATGGTTGTTGCAAGATATAGCAATGATGCTAAGTTATATATCCGCTAGTCGAGACAAATACCAAGGTGAATTCTGTATAATAGCAATCTAATAAGTTGACACCACCAAATTGCGAGGAAATACCATCTTTGTACATAATGGATGTCAGTAAAGTAGGGATTTATCAAGACAAAACATTCAGCTACATGCCTAAATTAACATGTCAATTCCTCTACAAGATGCAAATACAAACGATAAATTATGTTATACATTTCACAGGCATATCCCATGGACTTCTGGCACTGCACAAACGATAGACTTTGGAATACACGTAATAAGGAAAGGGATAACTTTACCTTCAATGTATTGTGCAAAAGTCCTTTGCAATGCAAATCCCATAATCAGGGCCACCACTTAGAACACTACTAGTGAAGGCAGGGGCGAGGAGGGGCTATAAAGCTTAGGTACTCATCGTTGTACCATCACCGTAGATGTTGAATACTTCTGTGTTGTAAACCTAATAGTTGTAAATAGTAAATAAATTAAACTCATATCCTGATAAAAATGACGTATCAATGTATAATATTCTAACATGTTCCTTAAAATTAGTATATTGCTGATTTCAAATCAAGATTGTGTAAAACTAACATTTGAGATTATTATTTCTTACCACAGTTAACTTCCCAGGAGGACTTTCATTCACTACCAGAACTTTTCAGTTCGGCTGGAACTATTACAGTCCAAAAACTCAGCTGAAATGATATTTTTAAATCCAGTACCAAAAATTAAAAAAACAGTATTATGGTGTGAAACACCTTAGCTGGCGAAACAAGAAGACTTGTTAAGTTTAACGAATGCGTTTAGATCAAGTGTAACTGCGGGTGATTTACGCCTTATTCAATCTAATTAGTTTATTATAGATCTACAAGTATAAAAGAAAACGAAATTATACATCTGTTGAGTATCTGCGGTTCTCTCGAAATTCGGCAACTCAATATAATTAATAGTTAAGATATTATTATGTGTTCGAAGGGCTGGTAATTGCGTTTTGTTAAATGCTAAGAGCTATTAGTGATATCTGAAAACACTAGTATATGACAAAACACTTTATTATTTTGTGTTATTGAAACTTGTTTTCATCCTCTTGTGTAATAGTATTATTCCAGAATGTTCTTAAACACACTAGTGTTTTAGAGCGATATTTAGGTAGAACAAAGGTTCAAAAGTCCATAAGAGTTGCGTTGTGGGGCTTGACTGATAGATGGTCGAATTGTATTATTACAATTATAATTTCAGTGGATAACTTTTTCCGTGAAAACAGCCTGTAATTTGTTAAGGGACTGTTAGCTGGTGAAATATTTTGCTTGTGAGCCTTCTTATAAATTCAAATTATTGTCTATTATTTTATTAATAGCAACAGCTCAGCTTCATCACAATGAGTTTTTGGGTCAGAAGGTACTATTTTTTAACCTTAGCCTTCACTCTGCAAATGAAGGTATTACTCCAGATAGAACTGGTACGTGGTTTCGAAGTCCATCGCTGTCTTAACAGATCTGTTGTTTTAGAATTTTTGCTGCCATGGATAATATTAGAATCTTTTTTTTTCGAATTTTGTTGTCCATTAACCCTACATTGTTTTGTAGTCCAGCTGTATAAATAATTTACTCCAGTGATTCTGAACGTGGGGCAATTTGAAAATGCTACAATAAGAAAAACTAAACTCCTATTTAGTTTGGTAAATTTCTAAATTTTCCATTATATTAATATACCTTTTCAATACCAAATTTGTTATATTAAGGAGCATCACATTTTTTGAGGTGTCGAGGTGGGGCATGGAGCAAAAAAGGTTATGAACCACTGCTTTACTCTGATGAAGGAAAATCTTCCTTTCGAATGTAGCCGGGTTATCAATTCAGTCATAAAAATTGAAAATTAGCCTTCCAACAGCAATCAAATTATGAGACTTTTTGAACCATGATTTACCTACTTGTCTAATTTTGTTTGTTTATTAATATAATTAATATGTGTGTGTGTGACAATATTCGTAACGTTTTCAAGTAATCTTGATTTTTAAACTTCAATAAAATGTTCACTATTAAAACTTCTTTGATATTCTATTTACAACTAGAAACAACCACAGCCCTATGAATTTGGTTACAAAATTAACGACAAATATGGAAACAGTCAAACAAGGAGAAAACAGGCAACCGGCATGGCTCTAAGGTTGGGTTTTATAGCTATAAGGATGACTTGGATGTCTACCGGCAGGTGGAGTACACAGCTGACGGCCGAGGATTTCGTGCAACTATCAAAACCAACGAGCCTGGAGTAAGAAATCAGAACCCTGCCGATGTTAATGTTACAGCAGAAGAACCCCCTATTGGGGTACAAGAAACAAGCGACTTTCACCCTAACCGTTTACATATCGCTCAGTTCCCTCAGGCTTCTGTAACAATATATGTTCCTCAACCAAAGGCTCTAGCTCTTGGAAATCACCATAAGCCACGTATACTCAAACATATGTTAGTCCAAGTTAGTGTGCCCAAGAATGATCCCAGTGCTTTCTTATTTCCTAAGTTTCGAACTGCTTTTGTCTCAAAAACTGCATCTGCCCTTATTCTAATTCCTATAGCATCTATTGGTAGCCATAATAAGGCATTGATTTCTGTTCCCTTCCAAAAAAGTCGACGCACAGTTACTACCAGGCCTATTCCTGTACTTGTGATCAAGAAACTAAAAGATGTATCAAAACTTTTACACGGTGCAACGTTAAAAATCATAAAAGGACACAAGATTAGGGTACATAAAGTCAACATACATTCTGGCCTAACTGACTTCTATGACGTCAGCAATAAAATAGCCAAAGTTCCGAAGCAACATGATAAAGATACTCCAGTTTACAAGGACAAATAGTTTTTTTTAAACTTATAACAAAGTTATGTTTAAATAATAACTTCACAGCCTTCATCGAGAATAATACTTTGTTGGCTGAAACAAACATCTACAAATAAAATCATAGAAATGTCGGAAAGAAATGAGAAAGTATAAAACTTTGCAAAGACTATATGCTGTAAAATAGATGCAAATTTATTTTGTTTCTTGAAATTCCATAAACATTACTTTCTAAAAATTTTGCTATTTCTGTTTATTCTAGTTTGCATCCAGATTATTTTACTACTGTTTAATTTCCCATTCTATATCAGTACCATGTACTTTTGTGATTTTTTAATGTTTATACAGTCGTTGTAATACTGTTTAAACCCATATTTTGTAATTATAAAAACTAAACAATAATATAATAATTTGACGGAAAATATTTTGGATAGTTGTCAATTTAAAAATATTAAGCCCCCCCCCCCCAGTAGCACAGCGGTACGTCTGCAGACTTACAACGATAGAAACTGGGTTTCGATACCCCTGGTGGGCAGAGCACAGATAGCCCATTTTGTAGCTTTGTGCTTAATTACAAACAAACAAATTTTAAATAGTTGTAAAAAATAAGTCAATATTTTGTATTATATATATCAACATATTCTATATTGTATATAAACCTATTTTATATATAGTTAATATATTTTATCGATAGTTTGGTTTTCATAACATTGACCTTCTTAGGAAATATGTTTTCGGACATTAATACTTTATTCTAGGCCTAATGATTAAACAGCATATTTTGCATAATAAAGCATACTCAGTATTATTGTACATATAATATGTGTGTACTCACACATATATATATATATATATATTATATACGCATTGTTAGCTTTAAAAATTATAGCCAAATGTTTAATCATTGTAAAAGACCTGTGTGTATCGTATTACATCTTTCCGATGGCAAAATGAATAACAGAGGATTTTCTCACTTTTTCTTGTGTAATTTCTTATAAGAGAAAGATTCTGTATATAATAATTACGTGCGTTCTAATTAGATATAATTGAGTACGCTCAAAAAAGGGTGATTTGTGATATAATGAAACCTTCCTTATTATATGATATTTTAGCTAATAAGCCTATTCTTCTATTTGGCTTCAAATTATTACAGAATAATTATATTTGCAAAATTCGAATTTAGACTATGTTATTGCTATCATCTGACCCATTTCCACTCTTTTCAGCAATACAAAGATGAAAGGCACGAAAGCTATTACTACATTACCCTTAACACACAATATATTAAAAGAACTTTAATGAGATCACTAGACATAAAGTTTATAATAGATGACCAACAATGAAAATTATAAAAATGAAGATAAGTGGAAAAATATAGTTAAAAAGTTAAAAAAAGAAGATATATCTAAAGGTTAACGATTCATCTAGTATAGTGGAATGAAGTATAGTGCATATTTGCTGATGTCGTTTCTGCAGTGTGAAATGGTTTCTTTGCGATAACTTATAAACACATTCTGAGATTATGATGTTATGAACACAGGTAAGTACGACATATTAAAATGAGTTTGGATCTTCTCAACGTCTTTACTATTCTTGTCAGCACGTCCTGTCACGCTCGTTTTGACGACTGTGCATCTTGATAATAGCCTGCAGTGTAGAATCCATTCGAAAAGGCTGTCACGTTTAAAGTACAACCCTTTTCCCTGTTTGTTTCCATAATAGAGCGAATGTACGAGGACGAAAGTTTTCCAGTGCCCATTTCAAAAGTCCGATCACACACAAATGCATAGGCGCTGCGTCCGACAACTTGACCGGTATGTTTTTGTATGGAATAGCATGAATATCAATTTCATTCTCCATCTGCTTGAGGTATACGGCGGTTGATCGTATATATCGTAGAAGCATCTTATATACACGTGACTGGTGTGTTTTGTTAGGCAGATATCCTTCTTGGTTAAGCTAATTTTGCCATTGACTTTTGTGTTCGTGGATCCTCACCTGTTACAAAACGCCACACTTTGCTTACTGCGACTGGATTATGACTTGTTGCAGGTCTCTTTCTGTATGGTACTGGTGCTCCAAGCTGGTCCATAGCACTTTGTTTTCCAAAATAATTAAGTACAATGAATATCCCTGTTTTATAAATTCTAAACATCTAACCGAACACATCTTCATGTTCTGAATTTATTAATATTTTGCATGGGAAAGGACTGTTATATTCCCTTCCCAAAAGCGATTAGTTTTCGGTGGCATCACACTATCTACAAAATACCAAACAATGTCAAATGTAGTTCTGATATATTCTGTTTTACCACGACTTTATATCAGCTGTGGTTGTCGTGTGATTTGCTGATTTGAATATTCAAAATCGTTTTAATATAACGTTGTGAGCCCTGTATAATCTATTTTCTTAAGATATATTGTAATAATGTGTTTATCTTCTGTATTGCATTTGTTTTTGATGAGAGTAATGAGATAAAATGTATAAAATGAATTCAATTATTTTATTGTTGTTTTAACACTATAATTGTCGATAAGTAAGAGTTAGTTATCAAATTGTGTTCTAACATTACTACACTGGTGAAAATCCTGAAAAAAATACGTTCAAGACAAATTAACGATCGTTAAAAGGTTTTGGACAAAATTTGATATAACATTGAAAACACTTAATGTGGTTCCAATAATGTAAAAAACAGATACGCAGAATACATAATTAATTGCTACAGACGGAGTGGAAAGTATAAACATTATTTTAACTGAGTATCAGTACCGTGTGGCTCCAGAAATAAGCTATCACATAGATACAATTTAAGGCTAGAAAACGGAAACAATACACACCAAATATAAATATTAGTGCAATAACGGAATGAAAATATACATAAACAACAACTCATTAATAAAAATAAATGTGTAAATTCAATACATGCCACAGAAACATTATACAAATGCAAAATCATCTCAGTGACATTTGAATCACTATAAATAGCTCAAATATAATGCGCTTTGTTTCTTCTGTATTTTAATCCTCACTATACCCACTTAAATCATTTCTTAATATCACTGAAAGGCAGAAGTTTATCCTGTAGTTTAAGTGTATAACAGTTATATTCAGAAAAGATTATGTAGGATACAGTATGTTCTCTACATTTTTGTTTGATACCGAGAGTAACAACAAACACAATTATGTTTTACACTTCCTGTTTACTGTTTAAGATTGTTTATTTGTAATTCAGTTGATAACTAATATGATGAAACAGTTGTTAGCTAATGTATGATAAGACGTATAATATGCCATTCACTGCTTCATTCGGTCTGTGAAGAAAATAATAAATTAAAAAAGAATTTTCAAAATAAATAAATATCTACGAAAAACATTTATTGTTGACATTTTTTCTCAACTACTACAATACACTTTTTTAAATAACTAGGCGTTTAGTGAAAACATTAATGGATATGACAATATAAGTATTGAAGAAGCAAATTATTTTCAGTGTTTACATGGTTCCTGCAAAATCAGTGTCTCTTAATATATTACTGAGGCGAGTGACTGAGCGAAACGATTTATTTTTTCTATCCTTTCTATATTTTTGTGAATACATTATTGATTTAAAATAGTGGCATAGTAAAACGTATATTTTTCTGTCTTTTTCATATTTCTGTGAATACATTCTTGGCATAATGAAAGAGCGAAACGTTTAATTTCAATATTTGTTTGTATTTCTGTGAACCCATTCTTAAAGCGAAGTAGTGACAGAGCGAACTGTTCTGTTTTTATATTTTCTGTATTTCCCTGAACACTTTGTTGAAATGAAATAGTGACAAAGCGAAACGTTCCATTTCCTGTATGTTTTTAAGGTTTGTATAAAATCTATGTCTGTTGATCTTAGATTCTAGATAACTATTAGGTTTTTATATAGCCCGGGGTTCTTGTCAGTAGGTGTCTGTGACTTGTTGGCGATAAATTCGAACAATGAACGGACAGCACACAATCCACTTGTTTTCAAATAATATGTTCAAAACAAGTCAAACGTATGTACAAAAACTCGTTACACTACTGGTTATCACAGTTGTATCCAGAGCTTTAAATAATTGTCTCCTTTTCATCAAAGTCCACACAGGCGGGTTCAATTACTTTAGAACAACCTTTGACAAGACAAACTATTCTTCTTTATCTCTGTTGTTACAATACCACTGTGAATCTCACTTTAGATATCGCCAGTTACGGTTAAATTGACAATCACGCAGTCTAACTTCACTTTCACTAACTTAATTTTTTCTAACGTGACGGCTAAATTGCCAATCACTCGATCTAGATCTGTCTAATTATCTCTCACCTTGATTTTTAATTCCTCGCTGTATCTGCACGCGACAGAAAAAAATAGAAATATCTAGCCCTCTAGTAGCAACAATATTACACATAACGAGAAGAACTTGGAAGCTTCGAATTTTATTACGTTAAGAATATTACTAAAGCCTAGTATAACGACTAAACTGCAAAATACAAAATATAAATAGGGCAACATTGTGCAATAAACTTTATTTAAAAATGTAGACGAAACAACGTTTACATTACATAATAAAAAGTTAAAAAATATAAAATATAGCTTCCGCTACCATCATCAGTAGTAAAAATCTACGCAAACAGCGGTTTTTTATACAGGAACGTAGTCATTTTTAATTACTTTTTTTTAATGTAAACATTGCTTTCTCTATATTTTTAAATAAAATTAAACTGCATACACAAGGTACGACTCTTACAGACTTACTTAACGAAATTCGTCATAACTATCGCCTTTAAAATAATTACTTTTGACACTCTTGTTATGAAAACTAAATAATCAATAAATATTAGATCACTACATGAACTAAATACTAACTCTTACACTAATCAATACTGTATATCCAACAGTAACTGAGTGCAATGTTTTAGTTGTTTTATTTTCCTTCTTCTGTTTTTGGAATTACAAATTAAATAACAACTTTATAAAAATAAACATTTCTTATATTTGGATATACAAAACAGGAATTTCGTATATTGCGTTAGGCCATAAAATATATTTTTGGGATAATTTTGGAGATTTAAAATATTTCTGTGTTGTCGAACAGTTAAGTAGTGTTGGATAAAAACACTGGGTGTGAAAACAGGCGTTTCTAACCAAACAATTACATAAGTGGGTCGTTACAGTTTATTTAAGAACATCAAGTTAATGTTAATAAATAAATACAAGTAATGATGATAATTATTTTTCAGTTAATGAATCTTAACAAGAGCCATTTCTCGGTGAATGTGATTTCATGCTAGCGTTTTGAGTAAGAAACTAATTGAAGTAAATTATAATTTACATTTATCACATAAAGACACTTTATGGCTTGGCATGGCCTGATGGTTAGGGCGCTCGACTAGAAATCTGAGGGTCCCTGGTTCGAATCCCAGTAACCGAACATGCTCGCTAGTTCAACCATGGGGGCGTTATAACGTGACGGCCAATCCCATTATTGATTAAAGAGTAGCACAAGAATTGGCGGTAGGTGGCGTTGACTAGCTGCCTTACCTCTGGTCTATTACTGCTAACTTAAGGACGGCTAGCGCAAATAGCTCTCGTGTAGGTTTGCAAGAAATTCAAAATAAACCAAACCAGAAACATTATACAAAAACTAACCTAAAATCTGCTGTATTTGATTCTTTATTTTCACCTAATACTGTAAAAATTATAACAATATTGTGTGTGAAACCAAGCGTCGGTTTGTGTTCGATGTGCAACGATTTATTTTGTATTTTGTTTTGGATTTGTTGTCGGAAAAGTACTTTTATTTGCTTATTTGTTTTAATCACAAAGGTACACAATGAAATATCTCTATTTTTCCATCTAAGAGTATTGAAACTCGATGTTTATCAGTATAAACCCTATGATTTAAAGTTTGAAAAAAATCTTCAAAGGTAAGAAGATGGTGGTTATGATGACGTATTAATCCACATAATAAAAAAAGAATACTTACGACTGGGAAGAAGAATACCTAACTAAAGTTTTGATAAAAAAAGTGGATTTTATTTTCATTTATTTCATTTATATTGCTTCAAGTAAGTGCTATATGTATATATATATATATATTGATTTTTATTTCCATTTGAAATGACACTGTTAGAAACACTGAACGGATTGCTTTAGTCTAAAACCAGATATACAAAGGCAGCAATAGCTATCTATTATTTTGCCCCTTCTTCCTACCCAATGGCTCTGTGGCAAATCGGAAGGCTTAAAATGCTAAAAACCGGGTTTTGATATCCGTGGGGGGCAGAGCAGAGACAGATTAGCACAAAAACAAACAAACAAATTATCATTTTATGTGTACATAAAAATAAATAAAATTGTTGATATATAAAGAATAATTTCGTAATTCATGTGCTTTAGTTTCATTTTGGTCACAAACTAATACGTATTAAAAGGACTTATTTCTTAAACCTAAATATACTGCTTCTACTAATAGGGGGCGACACTTCCGTATTCGAATAATTCCACAGCTCTACTAAATTGTACAGTTCTTATCATTTTTTTTATACATGAATAAGATTTACAACTTAAGACGTCATTTGTTTTTCCTAACTTCTGAAATTTTTATTAAGTAACCTGTTGCAACGGGTAATAACTAATATTTACAAGCTGTGTGATAACTAGACCGAAAAGTTTTATTTACCAAATAGTTTTATTTCGATATGTAAACCAAGTTAAACGTACATAGCACTACACACAACCAGGATTTATGAAACTCATTTATCTAAAATTCCTAGTTTGTTTCAGAATGTATTGTAAACGAACTTGGTAAGGTGAAACAGTCTGTTGCTGCATGTATTATGTCCCAAAGATGTAATGTTATTCATAAAACGTTAAACAACAGCAGTAAATAAAATGTCATGACCCTTGTTTAAATAACTAGTTGTCTAAGTAGATAGAATATTCTTCCCATGATAACAATAAAGGTGATTTTATATACATTGCTCACATATTTCGTTATAAGAATATGTGCACCTTTTAAATAATTTCATTAACCTTTGTAGCACGTTTATCCTGAAAATCATTTTTAGAACAGTTTGTTTGTTTGAAATTAAGCACAAAGCTACACAATGGGCTATCTGTGCTCTGCCCACCATGGGTATCGAAACCCGGTTTCTAACGTTGTAAGTCTGCAGACATACCGCTGTGCCATTGGGGGGGGGGGGGCTTTTAGTTTGGTAAAAAAAACAAAAAAAAACTGGCCCACAAGCATAAAGTTGGCCATAATTTAGTTTGTAATTTGAAATTTAAAAAAATATCATTATATTTCTTGATAAAACATCTTCTGTTACCATAGTCTGGGGGCCAAAACTATATAAAGTACGTTCAGAATATTTGCTTGATTTAAATTCTAATTCCTACTGTCTACTGTAGACCCTCAGTTAATTATATAGTTTTGAATAAATACTTGAGTTAACATTTGGAGAAAGTTCTCAGAATCGTCACAGGAGTGGTTGGATTGCTTGGTCGTGGTTTCGTTTTCTGTTTTCATTTTGCCACTTTGGCTATAATAAAATATGACTGAGAAAGGGGTGCGGATAAAATACTTTCGCGGGCCGCCAGTTAGCCATCTGTGGCTTTAAATGGTGACCTAAATTTTGCAAGTTCGGATCTTGCGAGTTACTAATTATTTAGAAAACAATAACATTCTCTAGATGTTCCAATATATATATAGATAAATAAAATGTTTGCTGGTCATTTACTAGAAAAATTAAAAATTTAATACTTTATCATGAGCCATAAAGCATCATCATTTCATAACTAGGTTTTAAAAGAATATGTTTAAAAAAGAACTGGTACAAAAGTGTTAAAAGTTTATCAGATCTAATAACTATTATTAACGAATACTTTAGATCATAACAATAAACGACAGCTTTAAATTTTCCCATGGAATTACCTATGTATTAGTGAACCTATTCTATAAACCTGATATATATATGAGAAATGAAAATAATTTGATTGTAATAAAATCACCTTCTTTAATGGTTTTAGATGTAAGAGAAAGAATTCCAAAAGTTGCACTTGCTCTGGGAAGAAAAACAAGAACTATATTGGAAACAATCGTGATTCCAACTAGGATTAATTAGTACAAAATTTGGCTAAAGGGAGTGATGAAACTAGCCTTGCGATAACATCTCAACACTAAAATAATATATCATTAGCCTTTTCAGGCCTTCTTGATTTTCTTAAAAGTTATCCTACAATACTGTATTCAGTATATATTACTAATCTCAGCTAAATTTAAGTTTACTGATTTAAATATGTAAACTAATGACTTCTACCTCTCAAATTTTTTTATAACATTCTCATACCGACATTGCACAAACTTTGTTTGACTAGTGTTTAATTACCTCCGTCATCGAAGGTGGACGGGGGTTATGTTTTCAGCCCCTGTCTGTGTGTGTTTGTCAGCAAGATTTCTCGAAAACGACTGAATGAATTTGGACGAAACTTGGTACACATTTGGACTCAACTTAGAAGTGGTTAGTTTTGGAGGGTCTAGGCCAAACGTCAAGGTCACGAAAATCCAAAATTCCATATCTGTTAACAGGATAGGATTTTGATGAAAATTGGTGGACACATTATTTTTCATCGCCCTGCCAAAACTGGACTGTATCCGTTGATAACGACGGATATTCGGACACATTTTCCTATTTCTTTTTGAGAGCCGAATATGATCAATGATGCGTGGCAGAGGTATGCTCTCTACTGAGTGCCCCGCTAGTTAAACTAATGTTTTCGTTGTTCATGCGTTACCTAACAGTGCCATCTGTTAGTTGAATTCTAAACGCATAATTACAACGAGTAAGCAACAATATATACAAGCAAAAATTGCAATAATATTACACTTCACCTTACATGAGATTTTTATGCCTACTCAAAAAAGGCATTATATTTTTTCCTCGAAAACAAACAAAAAATAATAAGAAGAAAACTTTTGCACTGCTCAACCAATTTTGAAAATAATAGTAAATGTTTAAACTTCAGTTGCAAATGGTGTAAATAGAAGAAATATGAAAGACAAAGAGTGAATTAGAGAACACTTTGTGTAGCATATACCTCCGCCATGCAGCGTTGATCATATTCAGCCCTAAAAAAATACAAAAACGTGTCGATATGTCCGTCGTTATTAAAGTACACGAACCATTTTTTTGCAGGACAATGAGGAATGACATTCTACATAAGTCCACCAAGTTTCATCAAAATCCGATCATTTTTGATTGAGTTACAGAGCAAAAATAGTGTGAAAAATCGGTCCACATGTTAACAAATATGGATTTTTTGGATTTTCATGACCTCGACCATTCAAAAACTAATCACTTTTAAATTGGGTCATAGTCCAAATTTATACCAAATTTCACCCTAATCCATTCAGCCATTTTCGAGAAATCTTGATGACAAACATACAAACAAAAACACACATAGGGGTGAAACACAACCTCCGTCAAGTTTCGGTGGGGGAGGTAATAACGTTTGTTGAATTGTTTGGCTGTTGCATTTTAGTTCAAAATTATAGAATCAGATATATGCGCTCTTTCCACCGAGGGAATGGAACCCCGAATTTAAGTTTATAAGCCCTTAAGCTTACCACTGAGCCACTGAGGGAGGGCAATGATTATATGAGACAGCCATGAAGCACGATGAAACGTATAGGTAGCAAAAAATGAGTGTATTTATAGTATTCACACTTTAATCACATTAATCACACTTTATATGATTGATGTTCTAAGCCAGGGGCACCTTTAGAACTACTTTCTCTATCATCAATAATTGTGTTCCGTCTGCTAGCCATGATTTCATACTATTGCCCAACATCGCAATCTCTCTTATAACAAGAATTTGCGAAGAATAGCGAGGTCAATCGTATCACCAACATACGCGTATTGTGAAATTTTCCACAGACTCTCCACGTGCTCAGTGCGCGAATGCCAGCTTCCAAGACCATGTTAAGCAGACCAGGATCATAACACTTCTCTGGAGTTACATCGAGAAGGTATGGGAAGTTGACAGGTATGTGGTGGAATGGTATTACTGTAAGTCCAGTTTTTTTCGGATATCTTTCTTATAAAAAACATCTGTTGATTTCGATATATGGCTGGAAACTAGTGAACCTTTGGCTTTTGAGACTTCATTAACTTCAAATCATTATTTGTTATCTTGTTAATGGTGTCATGAGATACTTTTAACTTCGTCGCAATAAAATCTTGGATTGGAAGGTTTTCTTTTACAACCATAAATCCGTCATTGAGGAAAAGGGCATTGCTCCGAATTGGTTTGCTTTATGGTTTCAGAAACTCCTTTACTAACTAAGCGTCTACTGTAAAAGCTTTACCTTTTCCATAGAGAACATTGAAGTCTCTTTTCTTTAAGATATTGTTCTTTTTTACTGTACACTATTTAGAATAGCAACGATACATTTTTTTTCCAGCCATAGCAATTTTTTGTGTGTCGACATTCCACTTTCAAAAAGTTGAAAATTACCACGAACCAAAGACATTTGGGTGACAAACATGTCACCACTGCTAACATCTGCAGCTACTACTTTACCATATGCACCTCGTTCTTGTTAGAATAAGATCAATTCAATGTAATTGTAACTAACACCAATTATTATTGGGGAGATTTCAGTTTGAGCGATCATAGGGGTAGGAAACTGCTTCTGAAAAATAGTTTTAGAAAATACCTCTATAAACTCTAGCACTTGTCAAACCACTCTCAAAGGAAAAAATTAAAGAAAACCTTTTTTTTTTTACAGCAGCAAATTAGACGTTTGTGTATTTCTCTTTTCAATACTCTCCAAATATATTATTGATTCCGTGTTTATTAGAGATAGAAGAAGAAACAAGAGGGAATCCTTAATAGCCGCGGCACTTGAAATTCTTTTTGGCAGGATTAGAGTAAATTAATCTATGAGGCCTTTTTTTCTTCTTTTTATTAGCTGTATTTTTGTGCGCCAGCAATACAAAGCGTGGGGCGTTCATATACCCGATTCAATTTTATTACTCACCAGGATCTTTATAAGTCTACCCTCAAATTGAAATTATTTTAGGTAGGATTAGACTAAATTAATCTAAATTAAACTTGGGCGTGGTCAAATACATCAGTCGAAAGGTTTTGACCCCTAAGTCGAAAACTGTAATTATATTTCAAATCGGTCAAGCCACGGTTAAAACAGTAAGATATAAAACCTTATGAAGCCCTGTGTTAAAACATCATAGTTCATTGTTTTCTACAATTAACAAGATAACGCTCAGAGAAGACATAGGATAATAGCCATTGCGTACAATAGCTTGATAATTGCAGTAGGTGACAGTGATACAAAATGAATTATTACGCCACTAGATGTTCAATCAGCCATATGCAACAGGTGAGTCAAAGAATAATGATAAATTTATAGAGTAAAATTACAGGATAAAGCACTTTCCAAAAATCATACCCCCAGTGGCACAGCGGTATGTCTGCGGACTTACAACGCTAGAAACTGGGTTTCGATACACGTGGTTAATAGAGCACAGATAGCCAATTGTGTAGCTTTGCGCATAACTACAAACAAACAAATTCAAAAATCAAAAGTATTAAAATACATTGTATTGTTTAACTCAGAATGTGTTTTCCAATAAACTCAAACAAAAAGATATACGATAAAATGTCTTAAACAGTTCTACTCTGCTTCTTCACAATAAGAAACAATAATTCTAATGCCGCGAGTACATTTTCTCATAAAAATTAAACATGATTTTCAGTTTTACAAACTAGATAGATAATCTAGTTTTTAATGTCATTTTTAAACATTTTAATAAAGCCAAATCTTCATGAGAGCAGTATTCGTTAGTTGTTTAAATTGTTGTTGTTGTTAAGCAAAAATCTACACAATGGGAGATTTGAGCTGTACCCATTGCTGATATTGAAACCCGATTTTTAGCGTTATAAGCCCTCAGAATTACCGCTGACTTACAGGAGAGCTTTATTGTGAGAAGTCACACACACGTCATTAATAACTCTAATTAACTGATGGAAAATAATAGTAATGATTATATTTTCTTAGTGTTGTGGGCATTATTGTCGTACATGATATTTACAGCTATGTATTTATGAAATATTTTGGGAAGACATATATTAAAGATTATTTTCTAAATGCTAAGTATATAATGTCGTATAGGGTATTAATAATTATGGAAGCTTTGGTCCTGAACGATATTGTTAGCTGTTTTCAAAATGTTCTATTGGTATAAAGTATAATAACAATTAGGTTCTATATTGTTTGAAAAAAAATATTTACTAAGCGTATATTGATGAATATGTTTTATAGGGTAAACATCTGAACATTAGCTTGCAAGAGACATAGCTTTTAGTAAAGTTAACATGTAATGAGTTTCAAATTCCCATCGATAATATTTATCAAATGAAAATTTTGTTTTGAATCGATCTTTATAGATGCAGACTCTCTCTTTTAATATGTTTATTAAAGATGGTACTAATTATTGTTGAGTTATCAATCCATGTAAGAGGCCATGTGGATTTTGACATGTCGAAGGTTTTACTTTTCACTGACATTTTTGAAAATTGTGTATCATTGAAAAGTCCCCCAATGGCACAGCGGTATGTCTGCAGACGTACAATGCTAGAAACCGGGTTTCGATACTCGTGGTGGGCAGAGCACAGATAGCCCATTGTGGAGCTTTGTGCATTACCTAAACAAATAAATCAGTGAAAAATCGGTATGTATTCTCTAACTCAATTTTTTTTTAGTCAATTGGGTTGGGAGTTTCAACTTAAACAGCACCTTATGATGGGTTGGAGTTTCAACTTAAACAGCACCTTTTGATGGGTTGGGAGTTTCAACTTAAACAGCACCTTTTAAACAAGTGGACTAAACACTAAAGTCAGAAACCCTCTAGAGTTCAGGCATAGCCGTCCCTAACTCTGAACTACTGACCAGAAGGAAGATAGCCAGCCAGCATTACCCGCCGCCACAAAGACTTTGCTTAGCTCTCTGAACCTAATAAAAGTATGAACCGTCTCCACAGAGTATTCAGCTGTATTATCTCTCGAACTTTGGACTCTTTGATTCGCAACCTAAGAAGTTAACTACATGACCATGCTCGGACCAATTAATGAATGCTTTAGTAATTCATTTATTTATCTTTACTTTTTACGACAACTAAATATGATAAATTAACATTTTCTTTTATAACAGAAGGTACAATTTAAATGAGGTATTTATAGTTACTAGTTCGAACTAGTGAAAGGAACGATTAGTTTAGTGGAAAAAATTATAAACTTTATTCTCATCTTACTAATTCAAAAAGAACAAACACGTAGCAGTCACAGACAGGAAAATACTTATAGTTCTACAACCTGACACGTTTTACAATAAGCGTTAAGTTAAATGTTGCTTACTATACTGTCTGCAAATAAAACAACCTTTGTTACTCAACAGCACCTAAGCACAAAATTAGGAACCCTGTCTTTTTTTGTTAAGCTTAACACCACTCGTCATGAACGTAATATGACAAACAATAACTTGGAACGTCCAGATAAGTTAGAGTTGCGCTTAATTCGGTTAATGGACGGCCCGACGAACGTAGTCATGGGCAGGATGAGGATGAGCGTAGCCATAGGTAACAGGATGAGCGTAGCCATAAGGACGAGCGTAGCCGTAAGGATGAGCGTCATATTTCACGGGGACAGCATCAGAATAAATGCTCACGTCAGCAGGATTCTGATTAGCGGTACCAGGCTCGTTGGTCTTCACGTTGGCGCGGAATCCACCCTCATCAGCAACGTAGTCCACCTGGCGGCTGATACCGTAAGCGTCTGCGTAACCATAAGATCCCTGCTTGTTGCCGTACCCGTCACCTTGCTCCTGTTGCCACTGGCGGTCCCCATACTCGTTGTGGATGTCATAACCGAAATTGTATGGTTGTGGTTTGGCCTGAAAACGAAAGCAAGTTTGATTCACATACACACATATATATAGGATGATATAGAATGGCAAACTAAAGATCTAACTTTCACACATAAATAGACAGATTTTGTTCTCACACTTAAGACGTTGACAAACACAAATCATGACTTAATAAACTATAAATTATCATTTAACAACAAATATTTTCACTACGAAGTAATTCACTCTTAATTACAAAAGCAACTTTAAGAAATCAACTCATCACTGTCTAATTAACATGAACTGTAAGTGTGAAAATGTGAAACCAAAACTCTACTATCTAGTTAGCCTTTACTACAAGTGGTACCAACTCCCTGCCATCTAGTTAGTCTGTATTACAATTGTGACAGTCTATGTGAAACCAACCTCTGCTATCTAGATAGCGTGTACCGCAAGTGGTAGAGTCTGAGTCAAATCAACGCCCTGCTGTCTAGTTAGCCTGTACCACAAGTGGTAGAGTCTGAGTCAAACTAACTCCTTGCTATTTAGATAATCTGTACTATAACTTCTTCAAGTGGTAGAATATGTATAAAATCAACTCCCTGTCATCTGTCTATTTATCTAACTTGTATTAAAGGTTTTCATATATCGTATTTTTACATTCAACAGAACTAGTGAAACAAACTAAATTAATAAAAAGCACAAGTTAATGTGTTACTATTAATTACGTTTATTAAAATGAATATTTTATAAACTTTTACTTACATATGCGTCTACTTGATAGGCGTATCTATCGTGTGGGTGGTAAGAATATTGTGAGGGGTACTGCACACAAGTGACAGACATCACTGACAAAGCGAGAATTACAATCTGAAAAGTGAAGCGATACAAATTTTTTGTTTACATAGTTACAGTAAATATGTTTATATTACTGTAAAAATAAGAACAAACAAGTAAAAATGAAACGAAGTAACCTATTTTGTTGTTGTGCAAAAATTATCTTCCATTTTCTTATTATATTTTCTCTGTTTTAGGTTAACTGGTGCTTGCCCCCAGTGGCTCGGAGGTAAGTTTGATAACTTATAATGCTAAAAATTAGGGTTGAATCCCTGAAATAGGCATAGTGCAGATGGCCCATTGTGTAGCTTTGCTCTTATATAAATAAACTAGCGTCAACGAATACTTAAGGTAAAAATAATATGTCGAAGTATATAATGAGAATGAAGAATTTATAGGTCATGTGTAAAAGGATAAATATCCTTACCGCATTAGCCAACTGACTGTTTGAATTAACTGTACTTATAACAGTTTAGTTACAGATTCCAATGTTGAGAAAAAGCATGTGTGGAAGCTGAGATTAACTAAATATCTAAAGGCAGGTCGGTATTCTATACGTGCATATTCTTACCTTCATCATGGTTATCAGGGAAAGCTCTACAGCAGTTGAAAGTTGGCTCTAGTTGTGTGATCTGTTGGAAAAACGCTGGTTCAATCATTTTTATACCTTTTTTACAGGCGTTATCTTTTCTTCCTGGTGTCCGTGAATTTGGGTTACATGTATTTGTTTAAACGATATTCTAATGTTACTTAACATAATTTATCTCACATTCCTAATACGTCGACAGTGATATACATTGTTTGGTCTCGCCTTGCCTTCAAGCGATTCGACGAGGGCGCTTTACTGTGCTTTTCTTTATCGTACGATGATCTGTCACAACAAATACGTGTTAGAAATAACAAATTGCATTCTTAAATAGGGAGTCGTGTACAAATGCTTTTGTTTATTTGTTTCTCGAATTTCACGTAAACCTACCTATTCGAGGGCTATCTGCGCTAGCAGTGCCTAATTTTGAAATGATAAACTAGAGAGAAGGCAGCTAGTCAACTTTTGGACTACTCTTTTACCAATGAATAATGAGATTGACCGTTACATTAGAACGCCCCCATGGCTGAAAGAGCGAGCATGTTCGGTGGGACGGGAATTCGAACCGACGACCCACAGATTTCGAGTCGAGTGCCCTAACCACTAGGTTGTACAAATGTGTCAGAAGAAAGATATTTTGTCAGTGGTTAACTACAATTCTCGCCACCCAGTGGCACAGCGGTATGTCTGCGGACTTACAACGCTATAAATCGGGTTTCGATACCCGTGGTGGGCAGAGTACAGATAGGCCATTGTATAGCTTTGTGCTTAACTACAAACAAACAGTTCTCAATGCTCAAAAACACAGTTGATGAGAAGCAAGTGCAGATATGAGCAATGCACAAAATGATAGTTTACATAACATAGGGTTGTCTGTCTTTCGAACCATTTTTTCAACTATTTCATGCTAATTTTTTTTATTTTCAAATTATCCTTATTTGCCTTCAGGTTGTTAAATAGCATCTTCAGATTATAACATTCTTACAGTTTGAAACAGAATGTCTATATAAAACAAATTATTTCAATCTGTAAATTTAAACTTAAGAAATAAATTAGGTTAATAATGGACTTTGAAATACATAGGGCTTTCTTACCCTATTCCGTTTCTTAAAGCAAATATTTTTAAGATTAGGCGGTAGAGATGTAGTTTCTGCCAACTTTAATCCATAGTTGCATGGTCTATTTATAATTTGATTAATATTTATTTTATCTTATTGGAAATAACACCTTCGTTCATATTGTTAGTAAATTAATGTGCTAATTATCATCAATGTGCCATTGAATATTATATACGATTGTTTAACGAGATTATCAAAATGTACAGGCGAAGATGTTACTTGTTTAAATTTTCGTGAGAGTTACACAAGTACTATATGCATATAGCTGTCCCTAATTTTGAACTGATAGAACTAGAGGGGAGGCAGGTGGTCAGCAGCCTCCAATGTTCACTCTTAGACTATTACTGTCTGACTAGATTGTGTAATTTTACCATCACCCTTATAGCGCACCGACGCACGCCCCCAAAGTAAGGATTGCTTTTTTTTTGTCTGTTGTTGTTGTTTTTTGTGGTAAAGGAACGCTAACCAAAAATTCTTGGTTTGAAGTGTGGGCGCTCTAACCAATGCGCCGCGGCTGACCCAAAAATATGGAAACCACGGTTTATCCGGTCTTAAGAAACTCTTTCAAACTGAATCGAAGCTTGTGTTCATAAAATACTGCCCCAAATTTAGCAAGATTCGTATTGTTTTATTATGACCATTTGTAAAAATTAGGCAAATTCCTGTAAGTCACTGATCAGACATATATATATATATATATAATCATTAATAACTTTTATATACCACGTCCATCGTACTATGGAAAGTCAATGGAATCCAAAACGACAATATGAGTTACGGTTTATATATATATATATATGTGTATATTTCTTACATGGTCTCCCGGAATAAATACTCACACTCTGAAATCATGAGATCAGGAACCATTTAAGTGTCTTTTTGTTTTCTCACAATGAACTGTCATTCTAAAAAGTTACGGCTATACGATTCTCTTACATTTTAATAAATTAATGTGAATCATGGTTTTTTAGTTTGATAATGCAATGTTACTATTTCGTACCATAAAAACGTGAAGCAAATCACATTTTCAAGATGCGGTACTTTTATCATAAAGCTGCTGAAACATACTACAGACCGACTTCGTTTATACAACAATATCTGCACAACAGAAATTAAATGATGAAAATGTGTCGAAAGAACAACAATATAATGGACCTATTGACTATTTACAAATAGTAACTATGGAGACGAGGTAATAAAATAAAAATCAAGTCGAGAACAACAACAAAATTTTATAAACGAAAACCTCTCGCCGAGCATTGGGTATTATATTACTTCCCTGTCAATGTTCCCATCTTCATTAAAATGCGTAAGATGAAAACAATCAAATATCTTTTCTTGAATTATTAATAACACGAATAGATTGAAATATTTAATTAAATTATCTCAAAATAAACCTTCATTTCGGTGCAATATTGAAATTAGCTTGAATTCTTCATAACCTCTGAATAGTGGTTGACTCAACGGGTCACGGTGGTCTAGTTACATATAATCTTGAAATCGGTTTTGGTTGGTCTTGATGTCACGTTGATTGTTAATGTGCGTATTTTGAAGTGAATGATGAACTATTCTTTGAAGATTTCATGTGAAATTTACGTGCACTGATAACGAATAGTAGACATTGTATTACTATTGTAAACGGTTATTTGGACAAACTATATATTATTCAGTTTAAAATTACACGATATTTATAAAAAAATTATTTCATCATTTGCAGACTTCAATCAATAGAGAAGCTTAAGAAAATTTTACAGGTGGTGTTTGCGAAAGTATGTTTTGTTTTTAATTAAGCTTGTTTTGGTATTATCATTACAGTTCAAGTAAGGTTGGGTTTCTTTGCCTAATGGTTTGCGCGCCTGGACCGTAAATCCGAGGACTCAGGGTTCGTGACTTTTTCTCGATAAAACGTCTTTCGTACTTTGGACACTTTGGTGCGCTATAAGATCGATCAGACAAGAGTGGCCCAACACTTGGTGGTGGTAAGTGTTGTTGGCTATCTGCCTTTCCTCTGGTTTATCAGTTCTAAAGGCCTGCAGGTCTCAGGTTCGAATCCAATCACCGAATATACTCACCCTTTCAGTCATTAGGAGATTATATATGATGGTCAGTCCCAATTTTTGTTGGCAAAAGAGTAGCACAATAGTTGGCGGTTAGTGGTTTTTGACTAGCTGCAGTCCCTTTAGTTTGTTACTTTTAAATTAGGAACGAAAATGTAAATAGCCCTTGAGTAGCTTTGCGCGAAATTCAGCAGACGAGCAAATAAATCGGTTCAAGATTAAGGACTACTATAGACAGATAGCCCTTGTGTAATTTTGCGCGAAATACTGAAGTAAATAAACAGTTCGAGAATAGAATGCTCTCATTTCGAATGGTGTTCATTATTTCATTTGTTCTTTCTATCGGCGTCACTATGTAACATCTACAGTTCCTATTTACCTCTGCTTATAAAAAGATATTTTAAACTATCTGTGGATACCTCATCGCATAATTATCAATATCCTTATAGCCAATATGACGTCGAACCGTATAGAACCGATTTCAAGCTAGTATTTCAATTTAAAATCATTACGGTGTAAGACACTTTAATAATTCGCAAACTCCAACTTCAAATTAACACAAACCAGTTGTTATGTGAATTTTTATTAAAACCGCAAGTTTCACTCAAAAGAAAACAGAACCCTTTATATAGATATTCAAAGCTACAAAAACTCTTAAGTGTTTTTTTCGAATACAGTTTTGACTAGCATATGTAAAGCCGTATGGATTATTGAAACAGTTACACAAACTTAGCATTGTTAAAACTTTAACTATGTTTGTAGCACCTGAACAAATCATGGAAAGCTAAATCCCAAAAGTCTGTAAAGTTATTGTATATTCAGAGAAAAACAATTTTTAATAGATTGGTAGATCCTCTCACCCTACCAAGAAAACAATATTATACATTTATATATAAAACTATAGATGTATATACTGTATATACATTTACAGCCTTATAACAAATGTAGTTATAGCAATAAAGATGACAATGTATTCTTGACTCGCATATCGCATATTTCTGGCAGTTATTTTGACTTAAACTTAATTATGTCAGGGGAAAAATTAATAATCAAGGGTGCGCGAAGATTAGCAATCCTCCTTCATCCTGCTCGAGGTAAGAGATTAAAGTTCAATAAGTGGTCAGCGATTTAATGAGCCATATAGGCGAAGAAGTAGGAAAATAAATAATTAATTGGAAAATTGATAATAATAATAAGTAAATAAGTAAAGGGAACGAGAAAAAAAATATATATGTATATATATATATACATATATAAGATGAGGAGACAAGTAGGCGGAAGTGAAGGCAAGTCCAAGGCGTAGCAGAGGCCGGTTGATCTTGTAGAAGGAGCAAGTCGGCAGCCGTTGTTGACAAGTTATCGAAACAAAACGAAGCAAACGGGCCTTTACAGGGCCTAGCGGGGATCAGTGGATCCAAGTGCCAAGACTGGGATCTATAGATCCAATGTCTAAGAATTTGATGTGGGGGGAAACGGGAATACCCGAGAAAACCCACTTTCACTAGCCGGGACCGAAAGAAAAGCCCGACTAGTGCCCGACTGAAGAGCTATTGTTGGGATGAAGATATGGAAAGAGACTGAACAGTGAAATAGTTATGCATAGAATATAATATACCATTAGAAGTTTTATAGATCATGGTGGTGTGTTAGTGCTGTTGTGTATCATGTTGTATGGGGATAGATATTTGCACCATGGTTTGGGGGTAGCGGCAATTTTATGAAATTCGGCTGTAAGTGAATTCCGGTGGGTGGCTTTTTTGTAGTATTTGATGGCAAGTTTAGATATGCGGTCTTGTATTGTGTGTAGTGAGGTGTGTTTTTCAAAGTAGCACGCAGGTGTGTGTGTTCTTGACTCTCAAACCCAAAATTAGATATATAATTGAAATATTAAGGGTTACAATGTTTTAAGATACTCAAACCCTGAAGTGCTTATGCACGTGCTTATAGAACATCATTTCGAACAACTAGGCTAAAATAAAAAATGTCACATATAAAGGATAGACAAGTGTAACATAAGCTACACAGTTGGAAATGTAAAATGTATTCTTAAGAGTGGTACTTATGAAAGTAGAATTCTACATGAATGGGGTGTTATGTTTCCTAACTTAATCTTTATCTACATGCCTCGCATCTGAAACAAAATTAGAGTTCAAAAACATTGCAAATTTAGGAGCAGATACGGGTACTCAGGGTCATAACACCTCACATATAAAACAACTATTCAACATCTGCAAAAAATTGTGGGAAAGTACAGTTACTCCTCATGAAATACAAAATTTGGAGTAATATATAAAATATATCTCCGAAGTTGCCATTCATTCCTGTTTGAACAGAACAATTAAACCTAAAATGTCTGTTGAAGTAGGTGCACAATTGTATGGATGATCTTCAAAAACAACATAACACATGCTCCTTGACACACATGTTACCAAAAGTAATCTTGACGTTTGCTGGAAGTCAATACAGGTGTAGTAAAATTGCAGTAATTAAAAAGGAGAGAGAGACAACAGTTTTAGGTCAATGTGGTCAAATAGGGTGCTGTTGGTTTGCTCTAAAACAAACAATAATTAGAAAATTTATGCCAAAAATTCATAAAGCATTAACCTTGAAATAAGTGAAATATTTTTTCCAGTTTAATAAAAAAATGGAAATGTTATATTTTACCAATTATTCAGCATGTTAACTGTGCTTACAAATGTACATCATTGGCTGCAAATTTCACTTAAAGCATTAACTCCCTTCTATTTATTTTTTTCATACATTAGGCTATCTGCTGTGTCCACCGCGGGGAATCGAACGCCGGATGTTAGCGGTGTAAGTTCGTAGACTTACCGCTGTCCCATCGGGGAACATTTAAAAATAACACACAGACACAAATTTGTCCTCATGATTTATAACAAAATGTACATATTGTCAATGATACATAATACTCACAACAGTGAGAGAGAAATGTTGTTAAATACAAATACGCGACAATAATGAAAGGAGGAAATAAAAAGCTATGTTTGAATGTGATTAGCATCACCAAATGTTTTCATTTGTAACATTACAACTTATAGCTAGGCATTATGCAGTAAAAAAGCACCTTCTCTAATAGGCATTCGATCTACTCCAAACTTTCTTTTTGGTTAAATGTTAAAGATGTCGCACGTAGATTAATTTAATATGTGGTCTTTACTCGTTTTACATACACAGCAGGACGAGCATAGTCATGGGGGAAAGGACCAGCGTAGCCGTAGGCAGGAGGACGAGCGTAGCCATAAGGTGGAACGGGAAAATTGTAGGCTACAGGATGAACAGCCTTGACGATTCTAGGACCATGATGAGCATATCCAGGAGCGGCGTGGACTACAGGATGAACTGCCTTGACGATTTTAGGAACATGATGAGTGTATCCATAGGTGGGAACAGGAGCGGCGTGGACTACAGGATGAACTGCCTTGACGATTTTAGGACCATGATGAGCATATCCATAGATGGGAACAGGAGCGGCGTGGACTACAGGATGAACAACTTTGACGACCTTAGGGGCAGGAACCGAGTAACCATGAGCTGGTAGCGCAGAACCTTTAGGGGGAGCATCATGTTTCACTGGGGTAGCATCTGATTTGATGTTGACATCTGCAGGGTTCTGATTGGCCGTACCAGGCTCGTTGGTCTTAATGTTGGCTCGAAATCCACCCTCATCAGCAACGTAGTCCACCTGGCGACTGATACCTAAAGCGTTTGAATAACCATAAGATCCTTGCTTATTGCCGTACCCGTCACCTTGTTCTTGCTGCCACTGACGATCCCCGTATTCAGTCTTGATTTCATAGCCAAACTTGTAAGGCTGGGGTTTTGCCTATAAAACAAATGAAACTATTAATTCTTGCTTCACTTGTGTCACACGTTTGATATACAAGTATATACACGTCAAATAGTATTTAACATCATTGTGTTTCAATACACAAATTATTGGTAACTATTACATCAAAGTTTACACCTGCATTTTTTGGTCTAAAATGAAACATACTCATTTGTGTAAAGTTGATACAAAAGCATTATTTTTAAGGTTCTTGTTAGATTTTAATTTCCTTCCTGATTTTACTTATCGGTTTGATTTATGAAATGATTTATGTGTGTCTGTGTGAAAATCACTTTGCATGAGTTTTATTATCTCAAGTTAAAACATTTTATAGTTTTTCTTACTAGGTAACCAACAACAGAAACAGTATAAGAGAAAGTTGTGGTTTTATATAAATCTATGTACATATGTTCATGACTTACAACTGGGTCGGCTTTATGAGAAGGTGATCCATAGGTAGGTGGAGCTACGACCTTCACAACTTTTCTAGGTGCATAGCCATACTTATTGTCATACTGAGCGGTGACAGATGCTACAACAAGACAACAGATAACAACCTACAAAGACAAGACTTTAGATTTTCAATACACAAAAACATAATTTTTTTCACAGTTCATATATAAAAATATCATTTGTTATATGAAATTTTCTTCTTTTTTTTCTGAGAGGCAGAGATTGCATCAGTGTCAATTACGACTTCTGTTTCAGAGAGCAATAAATCCATACTTAACTTTAGTTAGTTGTGGAAGTAGTTTGATTTCAAGTAACAAAACTCATTTCGGTAAGGCATCAATTTCCTTATTATTTAGCAAGTTCTACTACACCGCCTACTGGTCTGGGAAGATGTTTCCAATGGATAGAATATTATTGTGTTTGTTGATAACTGAACACACATAGAATGCTTGTCAACACGGCTCTAAAACAGAACTACTGGCTTACCTTGTTCATAGTGCTTCCTGAAATGTTCAGAGCTCACTTACTCAAATGTGAAATGATCCAATATCCTTCACAAACACCTAGGGTTTTTATAGGAAACTTAACGAATGACTCCTCCCTTTTTCATTTCCCCTAAAATCTGGGCCATAAAACCATTGCCTCGAGTTAGTGATGTTAATCATTCGAATCATCCACACGCTATCATAGTGAAGCAGTTAGCTTTTCCCTGCGGCGTGGTATGTCTCCTGTAGCTTCAGTTTCAATCACCATTAGATTTAAACTTCCTGTTTTGAACAGGTCTTTGAGCTCTTCTTAGAAGTAGAAAAGCTCTAACTTTCACCATCTCAAAAAAAGAGAAGGAAATTAGAAGTTGAAGAAAATGATTTCCTTACTACGCCTAAAAGATATTTACCAAAAACATCCAAAAGTAATCACTCTCAAGAAGCCAGTTCTTAGGCCTGGATTCTACATTCTACAAGCCTCGAATAGCAGTGTATATCCTTAAACTTAACAAAGGTTAGCTCTTTTAGTTCGAAATGTTCACTAATAAACTTTTAGTTGATTTAAGGATTAGCTGCATGGTGATTAAAAGCTAAGCCATGGTTGATTGACCTTTCGTATTGAAAATAATTAACTAATTATTATGACTGTTAAGAAATAATTTTTAATCTAGTAGGCTCTCCGAGTCAGTTTAATAATAATTAATCTCTCATAATAACAATGTTAATAATAGTCTGATAGAGTCGGTTCGATAATAATTGTTGTCGTATGTATTTTAAATACATACAATAAAATTTCATGTTTAAACATGTAATTATGATACATTGTGTTATTGAACGCACGAGTGATTCTTCTTGTGTTCAAGAAACATAAAAACCACTGTGTTTAAACATGCGAATACTCCATGCTGTGTTCATGACATGTTTTTAACAGACATTTTTAGCTTTAATACATAGTGTTTTGTTGAACATGTGGGTTTAAACTAATATAACTTAAGAATCAGCTATAGTGATTCAAAATCTTGATCAAGAATAATCTTGATCAAGCTGTTGTGGAACACATGATATCGACCATAGCTATTTGCTATGTTTTGTGTTAGCATTATGTTTCTCTCATTAAGAAAATTCTGAAATAAAAAAAAACATATTATTTTTGTAGCACCTTAATACACATTTAACACCATAAAGTAGTAATAAATTATAAAGTGTAAAATAAATATAGACTAAATATATATTTTTAAAGTTTTTAGCTGACTGAGGAATAGAAACCATTTGCAATGAAGACGACAAAAAACTTCAGTTAAATGTTATTATTATTCTGCCTGACGTTTCATCAAGGACCTATGAACTTTACAGGTTACAAAAACTTAAAGTAAGTTTTGAAAAATACGTAAGCCGAAACGCCGGGTAGAATATAAAAAAACATTTATCTGGAGCTGTTTGTCGTCTTCATTGCAAACAGACTATATATATTTATGTATATTACGAATAGTTATAAAAAACATGAGGTGATTCCGAACTCTAGCTACCAAAAACATCAGATCAAAATATTTATCCGCTTAATACTCCTGAAAGTCAATGTTTTTATAGCCATGGCCTTATGATAACGCTTCTCGTCTCATTATTAGTTATCAACGTTTATATGTTGAGAAAGTAACGTTTACTTGAACTTGGGTGATTTTAACGGAAACCCAACTTGTATTAGTTCTTGCTTCTAAAGCTTAGATTTTATCTTAACAATTAATATTCAATTCATTCGACAAAATAGTTCATATTTCTCCTATCAATGAAATTAAATATGAACTGGTTTTTATACATACACTACTCGCCAGATTTGAAGCGAAGCAAGCTTGGTAAGTGATGGGGTTGTCAGTCAGCTACTTACCTGCATGACATATGAAAAACAATTATTAGTTTGTCAGCTTCGCTAGTAGCAGCTCAAAGAGATAAGTTTGGTTTACTGGAGCTATAGAAACAAACAAACAAAGAAAAAACCATTGTTTCCACTAACAGTTCCTAAATTATTTTCTAGCTTTTTCTTTCCATACGGGTAGCCAAGGTTTTTATGAAACAATGTTGATGAAATGTTTAAAGTTTTTCAAGCTGAGGGAATGTTCCTTTTTTAACGTTGTGTTATCCTGTATGAAACTTCAAAACTATAAAGTAAACGTTAATTCCAGTTGTTCTAAACAGTCACTCATATGTATTGTAAAAAATAATAACTATGTTATTTAAACTGATGAGGACCGGGCGTGGACAATTTTTAGCGTGCCAGAGCTGTGAATCTGAAAATTCAGGCTTCAATTCAAGTTGACGCAAAATTACGCTCCCCATTTTGGGGCTGTGGTAAGCCGTCACTATTCGTTCAGACAAATCCCAAACGTTGGCGGAGGGTACTGTTGTCTAGCTGCCTTCCTTCTAGTCATATGTCCTTTGTTATTTTCGATCGGTATCTAAGACTTGCATATTTCGGGTTTACGATGCATATTAATACAATTCCTAAAAGATATGAGACATGAATATCAGCTTGAATAACCTCTACCATTAATACTTATCTTCCTATATAGTTTATTTCGCAGTTATTTACCCTGTGAGTGGATTTTCGAATTATTGTGTCTAACAAAACTTATATATACAATATAGGAAACGCGAATGGTACTTTAAGGTCGTTTGAATATAATTTAAATGAATACACACAGCAGATAACCCGATATGGCTTTGCTATAAAAACACCACACACAGAGAGACTCTTCTTTTTCGAAAGCTTCAAACGACCTACTTATGTTGTTACATTAATTTTAATTGTTACAAGCTAACAGAATACATGAATCCCTCGATTAGTGTTCTTTAAAAGAGCCGCACTAATCGAATATAATAACTTATAGGAAATCGTGTAATTCGTACCTCAATTTTCATTCTCATTCTCAATTAATTTCTATTTTGCGTATTTTTTAATCAGAGTATAGGTATATAAGAAAATACGAAAAAATGCAATGAATTAAAATTTATTGATCTGATTTTTTATGAAAAACTTAGAATGGCTTGTCGCATCGTATTCTTCTGTTCTTCATATAATTGGTGGTATTGAGAAATTGCCTCATCACTTTTTCTGTAAATTTGACGGCTTCTATCTTCTTCAGGGTCTGTTTCTACACATTTTTCCCTTAAATTATTCAATAACCGTGAAAAGTTCTAATTCCTTCTTCATCATCTTCTTATGCTGGCGGGTAGGTAAGAGTTCTTCACATTCATCAATGTCTTCATATGCTCTATGAGTGTCCAAATTTATAAGATCCTTATTGGTGAGTTCTTCTGAATGAGCTTCTAGCAATTCTTGCACATTTTCATCGTCAATCTCAGCAAAGCCAGGTTCTTTTCCAATATGAGTAATCTCTTTAATGACCTCTTCTGTATCTTTTGAAAAGCCTGTGACATTCTGTGCGCAGTGTGGAAGAACTGTCTTCCAAACACCTTGCATATTTTTAACTGAAATTTCATTCTATGCTTGATGGATATTATCAATAGCATCCTTAATACTGAATTTCTTCCAAAATTGAACTAGTGTCATAGAATTCTCTCCAGATGTTGCTTGAATCGCTTGCTTGAAACTCTTTCTCATGTAGTATGTTTTAAAGGTCGCGATAACGCCCTGGTCCATTGGTTGCAATAAAGAGGTAGTGTTTGCGGGCAAAAATGTCACTTGGATATTTTTGCACATTGAATCGAGATCAAAAGGATGACCAGGGGCATTATCTAAAATAAGCAAAGCTTTAAAATCTAAATTTCTTCTTCGGCAAAATTCTTCAACCGTTGGACAAAAATACTTGACGAACTATTCTTCAAACAAAGCTTTAGTTACCCATGCTTTTTTTATTAGATTTCCATATTAGTGATAATTGTTCTTGATTTATACATTTAAGAGCTCTTGGATTCTGAACTCGATAAACCAACATAGGCTTTAATTTCAAATTTCCTTTAGTATTGCCGCCCAATAAAAGGGTTCGTCTATCCTTTGCAGCTTTATATCCTGACTGGGAACTCTCAGATTTGGCCAGAAAAGTTTTGTAAGGCATCCTTTTCCAAAATAACCCCGTCTCGTCTTCGTTAAAAATTTTTTCATCCGATTACCCTCCTTCT
>NW_013667305.1:25498-28400 GCF_000517525.1 Limulus polyphemus | reverse complement strand
ATAGTAAAGATTTGCCCCGGGGTATTTCAAGTATTTTACCCCGGAGCAAGGGGTGAAAAATCGCTAAAATACCCCGGGGTGATGGGGTCGGGGTCCCTGGAGTGGACACTCTAGTAATAACTTGACAAGTAAAATAGTTACCCATTTTCTATTTTTAATTAAAAAAAAAAGTTTCGGTGCCTAAAACTTACTTTTCAATTACTATGGTTAAAATGAAATGTGTGTTACCGCACTAATAGAGTATTATGCACACACTAATGGATTATTGGTTATAAAAAAATTTAAGCGCACTAAACGAAAACGCATTAATCGAATGCGCATTAATCGAGGGATACCTGTAGTTATGTATTTTCAGAGCACTTAGTACACTAACTTTCAAAATGGATCAAATATTTTGTCTTTCCTAAAAGTAATACATTTCATCTTGAGGAATTCGGAGTATTCTAGGAACATTCAGCTCTTAGTTATAACAATAAATAAATCTGTCTTTGTTCTTAAATACGGTTTTCACACTTAATATTTTACAGACAAATTTTTTGTAAACACAATGTATTTAAGTACAGAATATGCAGTAAGAAAATTCAAACATTAGCTCGTCAGACTCCAATTACTATAAAGTTTCTTAGATAGTTTAAAAGTCAATTTCTAGTGTACAAAATTTATCAAAGTATTTTGATACTCTTCTTCAGTGAACATATGCCGACTAAGAATTAGCTTATAATTAGCTTATTATCTGGGTCTATCTGTGTATTAAATATAAAAATATGATATTCCACCTGATTTTTCTGGATAATTCTTTGCTTAGAGTGTTGTAATAGATAAAAACATTATTATTCAATAAGATTTAATATGTGGAGCCTATTGGTAGTGAACAGTATATACAAAAAATAAAGACGTCCGTTATCTGAATATTAAAATTAAAAAATAATAAAAATATTGAATTCTGTGTTTCAGAATCTGTACCAATAACTGCTTTCATTTTCAAGAAGTGTGGAAACTTGATTGTGTAGAAGTTCTGCTCTGGTCTTAAGTGTTCTTCAGATACTTGGATAAGCTTCAAAGAGTTATTTTACGAAATGACTTTTTTGAAGAAACTGAATTTTGTTTCTCTGTTTGGTGCATAAAATGAATAACTGCACAACCATAAAGATGAATAAATAAAAGCTTATATTTTGTGTGATCTAATTAACTACATGGTCTTTATAATTTTCCATAATGTCACGTTTCCTTCTTCAGATTCATTAATACGATGAGATACGGGTTATATCACACCTGCTTTCTGGTGGTGATTATATTATTATATTAGCAAATTTAAATAAAAAAACATGAAAATATAAAATAACGATTATTGTTAAAACAAAGAAGATCAAAATTTTTGATTTAAAACAACTTCTTTGGCAAAAGTTCTATTTCTTCATAGATGGTAAACTTATAATATCAGTCATGCAAAGAATTATAAAAAAGAATGTCCTTAATTTTAAAGTGAAAATACTACAACACTGAAACGGGTGTTCCCAGAATCTACGTGGGTTAGGACATTGCCCGCTATGTTGTATGATAAAATCCTTACTTCAAAGCCTTCGTTTACTGCAGGCCCCGCCCTCCACGTGGTAAGTGTTGCGATGACATTTCACAAAATAGACCATCGTGTTACAAAACATAAAGTGAAATGGAAATACTTGGGTGTTCCGCATTCTTCCTTTTTTTTTTTTAGTTTTTTTTCCCAGAGGCTTCGTCTATAGGTCAGGAGTAAAGTCTTATCAAAACAGCACAGATAAAATGAAGATGAAATGGACGAAAGTAAGAATTATTAAGTTGTAATAAATTATATAAGGTTTATTTCAATTTGCTATGGTGAGTTAGTAATATTTTTCTTTTTGTAGAAACAATTTCCTATATTTCTTTTTGATTAAGATGTTTTATAGACTTGTGTGAAAGTGAAAGAGAACACTGCATTACCATAATGATCTATAAGTATAAAGTAAGCGGATAATTAAGTTTATCGTATTGAGTCTTGTATGAACACGGTTGTTTATTCTCAGTATAGGTCGAATTTCATATAGATGGTGCAAGCTACACGCACTATAAAAATTGTAAGATATATTACTGAACAGTGTTAGACTCTTTTGAATTATCTGAAAATTTTTACAGCCTCTGAAATATCAGTTTTAATTACAAAATCAGACGTCTACAGTCAGATTCTTAATTACAGAGAAAAAAACAAACTGAAACCAAACACGTACGTCGATAGAACGTTTCCAGTATACACTTCGTATGAGGATTAACACCATTTGCTATTTTCGTTTTTAAAAAAAAATCAACGCGGATTGTCAAAAATCTAGCAAATACGCTTATATATCTATATACTCTTAATACAATAAGTAAATAATTAGCATAGTTTCTGTAAAATCTCAAATAGTCAGTTTTAAGCTTCATAATAACGAAACTTTCTTTTAAACGAGCTATGATTTTCGTGCTGAAATTTGATTTATTACTTATTATCACACAAAAATGTGTTTTCCCTTCAACTGCTTCTTTAAACTTTTGAAGCTCAAAAGCGGCGTAAGTATCCATATCTTTGTCAGATACGTTCTTCCACAATATCCCTATCTTTGTCAGATACGTTCTTCCACACTATCCCTATCTTTGTTAGATACGTTCTTCCACAATATCCCTATCTTTGTCAGATACGTTCTTCCACAGTTCCCTATCTTTGTCAGATACGTTCTTCCACAATATCCCTATCTTTGTCAGATACGTTCTTCCACAATATCCCTATCTTTGTCAGTTACGTTCTTCCACAATATTCCTATCTTTGTCAGATACGTTCTTCCACAATATCCCTATCTTTGTCAGATACGTTCTTCCACATATCCCTATCTTTGTCAGATACGTTCTTCCA
>NW_013667305.1:21143-24719 GCF_000517525.1 Limulus polyphemus | reverse complement strand
CAATACACATAACATGAGACAAATTAAGCCACAATATATATAACCAATACACATAACATGAGACAAATTAAGCCACAATATATATAACCAATACACATAACATGAGACAAATTAAGCCACAATATATATAACCAATGCGCATAACATGAGACAAATTAAGCCACAATATATATAACCAATACACATAACATGAGACAAATTAAGTCAGAATATAAAACACTCAACTCTCAATTTTATGTTTCACAAGATTTATTATAATATATTCGAGAATCCACAAACAACTGATGATGGTCAACAGTATTTGTTTTGTTTGTTTTGATTTGTTTGGAATTAAGGACAAAGCTACACAATGGGCTATCTGGGCTCTGTCCACCACGGGTATCGAAACCCGGTTTCTAGCGTTGTAATTCCGCAGACATACCGCTGTGCCACTGGGGGGCTGGTCAACAGTAGTTTTCTTTTCCGATTGTATATATATATGTATTTTTTCGAATAAAGATCTAGTTTGAATCAACACTTGAAAATAAACTTTACTGTTCGACAGTCACAACACAAACGTGTATGTCAGATTTAAAAACAAAACTATATCTAACAGTTTTGGGCGAAAAGTTGCAAATAGAACAATTTCTAGAATTTTCTTGATTTTCATTAATAAATCGAGAAATATATATATATAACATTTAGTGCCATTGAACTACAATTAGAATTCTGTCATATATATGTATATATACGTATGTATATGTGTTTGTCATCCTTGAAATAAATTCTAGCAATTCTAGTGCAGTAAATTGAATAGAAAAAAGGTTGGGCGTAGCCAAGTAGTTGACAAGCCGGGCTGATGCTCTAAAAATCCAAGGTTCGTGGCATAACGCCACTGAACATCCTCCGCCCTTTCAGCTGTGCCTGTGCTATAAGAGTAATTGCCAGCCACATTAGTCGGTTCATAGGTGAACAAAGTCCTTGTTGTAGTGAGTTTTAATGAGGATGACTAATACCTGAAAAACATCAGTACAGTAGAAAAACTTTGATTTATTTTTCTCAAAAAAAAAAAAGATTCAAACTGGATCAAGTGAATAAAGAAGTCGATATGTCATAGCCTGTGGTTAAACCTGTCTTAAGAAGTGCAAGCGAAACTGACCGTATTTTCACTGCTAGGTGTGGTAGTTTACTTTGCCGTGAGCGATTAAAAAAATGTTTACTATTCCTCACACCGATAGCAACTACTCCTTTTTCCTGTTCTCAACAAATCATTTAAATTGCTGACTTATTTAGTAATTTGACCCATTTCTTAAATTATTTTTAGTAACACTGATGTTTTCATCATTCGTGAATCTGAAAGTGAGTCTCAAGGAAAGGAAAGTTTTATGTCATAGAAATGAACAGAAAGCGATAACAAATAGCTAATGTAGATGAAAAATATGTTTGCCTATTTACGGAAGTGCAGTACGAAAACTTTATATACATACATATACACATAGAAAGATATGCATTTAAAGAAAACGATCAGGTGTTTTTGGATTAGACAAAAATTCAGGTATAGTATAATAGCAGCAGTAAAGTACAACTATTTCCTGTTCAAATGTACTCTTGTACGTATTATATAGGTTTTACTGTAGTGGGATTTATAAAGTAAAATTAATGCACACTTTGTTTAATACCTTAATATTAGATGCTTTTGTTAATTAAATTTATTTCAGATTTTGACGGTTATTATGTAAAACATCTAAGCTCATTTCAGTTTTCAAGAATTCCACAAATTACAGTCAGGATTCTGATTGTGAAATATTAAACAGAAGGTCAAATATTTTTATAATCTGAAGGTCAATGAAAATATTGTCTGTGTTAAAACTTCCTTGGCATGTCGTAAAATTGCATTCAGTGCAGGTGGTATTGTTGGTACCTAAAACTCGCTGTTCAAGAGGCTGTTATAACTGAAGCTACTAATGGATAGTCTGAGAAAGAATGTCTTATAAAGAAATATTCAAGGGAGCGACCTATGGATAGAAAGAGAAAAGTACTGTTGAGCAATCTGAGAGATATGGGGGTCTTATTCCTAAAAAACCATGAGTAAAAGTAAGGGAGAATATGTTATAATATGTTAACCACAGTATATCTGTAATATCCGGTGCTGACGAGGCCTTTCGCCAGATACCAGAGCTCATCAGGCCGGCTAGGATACGGTAAACATGGTAGTGGTCTAGGCGCTATGGTCAGGTGAAGAGGACAAAGTGAGTTGAAGATGTTGAGCCAAGAGTCTAGTCTTGGACAGATAGCTGAATAATTCAAACTTTAACCTTTTTAATGCTTGGATTTTATCTGTGAGAGCTCATAACGCTAAAAATCTGGATTCGATACTCGCTCTGAGCACATTACAGATAGTTCATTGTGTTGCTTCGTGCATAACAGCAAGCAAACAAATAATATTTAATCAAAATACTTTTATATGGAGTACAGGAATACCTTAATTACATTTAAGGAACAATAATCACAATGGGTTAAAACCTCACGACTTTACGTTAAATAACTATAACACTAATTATAAACTACCTTGAACAAAACTAAAACTTCGAAGCAAATAGACAGTGAGATTTAAAGTTGTTAAAATTTACCGTTTTAGGAACAACTAGCGTCATTTGTTCGGAGACATAATGAATGAAACGGTTTTGATTTTTTTTTCTTATTTGGGTTTTGAAAAAAAAATCAAAATGGTATTACATTATTGCTACTCTTAATGATCACCACATAATGTCTAAGCTGAAAGTTTACGTTACCCATAGTGTCCAAGCTGTCCGAACGCAAGTTTATGTTACCCATAATGTCCAAGCTGTCCAAACGCAAGTTTATGTTACCCATTGTGTCCAAGCTGTCCGAACGCAAGTTTACGTTACCCATAGTGTCCAAGCTGTCCGAACGCAAGTTTACGTTACCCATAGTGTCCAAGCTGTCCAAACGCAAGTTTATGTTACCCATTGTGTCCAAGCTGTCCGAACGCAAGTTTATGTTACCCATAGTGTCCAAGCTGTCCGATTTTTAAAAATTCAACAGAGTCTAATTCATTATGCATAGACGTTTAGATTATTAAAGGCGAGTCACCTAGGGTCAGTATTACACCTTTTTATAATATTTTCAGTTAAAGCATTTTAAGTTGTTCTTCAAATTCTTGAACCAACTAAGAACAACCACGATTTAATGCCAACTACACGGTTTCTTCAGTTTGATATATTTTCAAGTTAGGAAAGCAATAAAAATTTACTGTGTGTTATGTATTTTGTAAATAAAGATGTACTTTATATTTTCTTTAATTAAGTTAGTTACATTAACATTATTGGTTATAATCTTTAAATTGTCTTTGAATAGTATTATTAAATTTTACACTAATAGGGATTATTTTGCTTGTAAGTATGTCTGCGGACTTACAACGCTAGAAACCGGGTTTCGATACCCGTGGTGGGCAGAGTACAGATAGCATATTGTGTAGCTTTGTGCTTAAATTCAAACAAACGAACAAAACCTAACTTATATTTTAATTCTGATCTACAGTATTGGTTTGTTTTCGATCAAAAGTTATTAATAACT
>NW_013667305.1:15848-20630 GCF_000517525.1 Limulus polyphemus | reverse complement strand
TCCTAAATAAAATGTTTTTAATTGTGTACCAGTTTAACGTTGAATATTATTTATGAATTTTACTTAATATCCTTCTGAAAATGAAGAAATACAAGAGCTGTCGGATAGTCCTTTGTAACTGCAATTGCTTATCGTTTGCTGTCTTTTCAGGGTGACAATGCCAAAAGACGAAGATACAGGAATCGATTTGAATAAACTCTATATTTACGAAGCGCCCCCTATGGATAAAGGTCATTGGCCTACAAAAGTAACAAGAAGGAGAGTAGTAGGTCTGTTTCTAAAGATGTTCGTCGTCTCGTGAAAGTAGAGTACGAGTTCTTTAACTTGTACTTTGTGACTAACTTAGAAATGGTAAATATTTTGAGTAACATCAGGATGGAGATAAACATTATTTATGTGATTATTTATAACAACATTGAATGCTACAATTATATTAAAATATGAATCAATATAAAAGTTTCGAATTCTTGAAGATACCTAAATAAATATTCTATGTTATGAAATGATTGCAAATATAATACGTTCACTGTACATTTGAAATAAGTTCGTTTATCTTAATGTCAAAAGAAGGAGAAGCACCGCTGACTTGACAAACATCATATTTAGTTACTTTATGTGCAAGATTAGTAGGAGATTTAGTGAACATCGTCATAATATAATTACCGGTAAGATATTCCAAGGATAGAGAAAACGCACAAATGCCTGAGCTTCGCACGTGTATTGTTGTTCTTGTTTTAGCGTAAAGCTACACCATGGGCATTGCGCACTGACCACAACTGATTTTAGTGTTGTAAGTCCGTAAACCGACCGACCTCTGAAATTAAGAAAGTTATCAGACTTTCAATTTTTAAACTGAACATGACTTTTTATATCAGGACAGAATTCTTTCATTAAACAAGAAATCTTCAGGAAATTATTTTTTATACGATTAGCAACCTGTAGTTCCTAATTTCTAAACATTATTTTCAGTAAAATATTTCACTTTTTCTAGATTTTAACTGATTATCAATAAAAGAGATATAGTGACAGATATTTTATTAATGCTTTTACTTCACTGAAGCATTATATATATATATATATATACTGTTGCGTCAGCGAGGTCACGTGACTAGTATCACGCCACGCCCTTCTAGAAATATCCTGTTCCTTCATGAATGCTCTAGCGTTTACTAGATATGTGTTAGTCTTGTATATATAAGACGGTCACAACGTGACGGAACAATGTATGTGTAATTGAACTGAGTATTGTTGAAGTCGAGCACGTGAAGCGTTCGTTGAGAATTAAAGCGTTTGTTATAGCGCGACTGTTGAAATTAAGTGTATCGCAAAGTTATATTCAGAAAGAATAAACCAGTTGTATTTAAGAAAGGATTTGTGTCACTAAAGTTTCGTCGGAACGAATTTATGGAAAATTAAATAACGAAGGAGACGTAACAGTATATATATTTTTCAAAAACAATTGCTTTACACATACTATTTTACATCTGGGAACTTTTCTTATCATGAACTACGATAGTGGTTCACAGTAGTGATCGCACAGAAATTTATTCAAAACTCTAATAGAACATTTGGGCAAAAAACGCCTTAAAGCGCAGATTTTTTCTTGAAACAACACTCAAAAACTTCATTTCAATAGTTAAGACCATTCAAACATTGATAATAAGGAACACAAGTGATTTCACGATTGTACACAAAATCAAAACTTGCTCATTTGTTCATATTATTATTATTATTAATATTATTGTTTCACATGTCTACAGCAAAATGGGTTATGTATTTTGCACCAATACCTAGACAGATATACTACATAAAGCGCTGCGAATGTCCTTGACCTACTTAAAGGTTTATTATTTTTATTAAAAGTTGATATACGTGGTTATAAATACATAATAGATACGATGTTGTTCTGAGCGGCTACTTTTGTACTCGACCCCTGTTTACACGAAACCTTAGGTACAAAGCCACTGGCTCAGTAAATAATTTAAAAGACACGAAGCTCTATTTAAAGCGATGTTTTAGACATATTTGTTTTATTTGAAAAGGCTGCTTTTTTACTGGTAAAATTTTATACATATTTAGTAGGGTTACTGTCTTACTCTAGGCATATATTTGCCCATTGCTGTGCATTAAAACAACCAATATACAATACAATTAAAAATTCTGAATTTAAAATCTACAATTAGGGGTCGTAAAACAGTAAGCAAACAAGGCTGGAGAGCTACTGTTGACAGTTTGCTCAAGGTACAAATCTCTATTTTGACTCCATTATAGAATTATTGCAAGTGATACTTACTGTAGTATGGGATTGCACAGGAATTTTGAAAAAAAACTGAGAGAGTAGTTTTAAACTTAATTCGACCTCCTTAAATTTTTGTGCTGTGAAATTTTCTAAGTTATTCATTTGCCTCTATAAAAAAAATCCGGTGTTTTTCTAGGGTGTGCGATACTTGGAAACTACAACTCGTGTATTTTCTAGCGCCTTAATTGGAAACTGCCACGTGAAAGGTTCTCGATTTTGCTATTGCATATTGTTATTCGAGTTTGCTGTCTCTACTTGGATTTCCGCGACCATACTTCAGAAAGTTTTTAACACTGGATAATTACCATAGTAGATTTTCAGACGACGTTGGTGATTCTTTCTACTGTTTTTTATACTTAGCTGAAATCGTGAGTGTGTATTCAGTATTCTTTGCTACTGCACATAGCACTATTTCATATTGCTATTGTTATTTTAAATTGTTGGTGTTAAGGTAGCGGTTGCAAATGTTGTCGATAATTGGCGACTTACGCTAAGTGTGTCGCTGTTGTATATTTTGCATGCATTATTTGTGTTGCTTTATTCTAGCAAACATTGCAGGCTGTTGGAGAACATACATATGTGTCATGTAGACCTAACAAAATAAATATGTTATTGCGTCTGTTTACATTGCATTAATCTGTGTTGTATTATCTCAGAAAAAAACATTATTCTGTTCTGATGATATTGCTTTGTTGCTGCTCGTCTTTTGTTACATTACACTGTGACACTGATGGAAGCTGGTCATTAAATCTGTGGTTATGCAATATTTTCCTTCAAGATGTTCTTTTGAAAAACACATTTTGTTCGTTGTATGTGCATACCAGTACATGTGTTTATTCTTTGTTATGCATTTGTTATTTATTTTGAATAAATGCAGTGTAGTGGCTGGGTGAAAAAAAAAGCCAATGCAGCAGTACACTGTTAAAAAACATGTAACATTCAAATGAGTGCATATGGACCTATGTAGCTTAAAATGTATTCTCCATAAATGGACATAAAATACTTAAAAAACAAGATTAGTAAAAAATTTTAATTTAAAAAGGGAAAATATGGATCATCAAAAAAGCATGGAAACAACTTTAATCAAAATGCAAAGATTATATTTTCATGTATACAACTAGGGACTCTAAAAAAAGTAAACAAACAAGGCTGTAAATATTGTCTACGTTATTTTCTCAAGATACAAATCCATATTTTGACTCCAATAAAATTCATAAGTACTGTAGACAACTTTAGCAACAAGTAAACTTCACAAACAAGATCATGCTACTTAGTACATAATTACAAAATTGTAATAACTTTATTTGTTAACCATAGAAAGTGCATGATACTGATGATTTCATATGGTTTTATACCTGAAACTTGAGACTTCTAATAACCTCTAAAAGTAAACTTTATAATTTGTGCAAGGTTTTTAAAATTTGAGTTTTGATGAGTTTATGTGAACATTCAATGTAATTTGATGGTTTCGTGTAATCTCTAAATATGATCCTGTAGTATTTGAAATTGACCTAGAAACTATGAAGCTAAAAAATTTGCTCTTGATATTCCAGTTAATCTCCAAGAGAAACAAACCATTGGAACTACTGATCATCAGAACAGGAGTGTTAAAACATATTGAACAGAACATCTAGTTCGCTCTGGCATACTGAAATAAAACAAAACTAAATATCGAAAATCCCCTTTAGATGAACATAAAACTTAAAATACAATTTTGAAAACTCAAAACATTAACAAGACAAAAATAAATTAAATGTTTTGTTTTAAAGTTTATACTAGTACCACACTAAAAGTTACTTATCAAAGTCCTCTGTCTGAAATTGACTGCAGTGTCTGAAACAGCATCACCACAAAGACGTGAATATAAAGCTGTAGAAAATGGCAGTCTCACAATTAATTTCTAGTGTACTATTTCTACCCTCTTATAAAATGTCATAAGTACTGTAAATTGAAGTTATCAGACAACAGAATATTTATGATTGGGAAGAAAGATGTATACTCAAGAGGTCTTTTACTTTCAGTTACCTACTCTATACACAAATTAAGGTTCATAAGTATTCGATATGATTATTACCCAATTAGATGATTTTGAACAAAGAACATATAGAGTAAGTAAAGCCTCGTGTCAGTAATGCAATGTACTAGTTGATTGTTTAAAATCTGAAAAGTGTCTTTAGGTATACATAGTATATTTGGCAAATGAGATAAGAAGGAAATTATATTAACATATAACCTAGAAAAATGCCTAGCAGACATGGTTTCTGGATGTATTCTTTAGTAACTTAAGTGTAAGGATGTATGCATATAACGAATTTGTTATTATATATTTAAGATAAGAAGGAAAATATACTAACATATAACCTAGAAAAATGCCTAGCAGGCATGGTTTCTGGATGTACTGTATGAATAGTTGCAGGGTAAGGATGTATGCATATAACGAATTTGTTATTATATATTTAAGATAATATCAACGTTTGTTTAGA
>NW_013667305.1:2269-15362 GCF_000517525.1 Limulus polyphemus | reverse complement strand
AAATCCAAAGTACAATTTAACTACTAAATTTAAATTATTTCTTAACTCAATTTCAGGCTATTTGAAATTCTAATACATAACATAATAAATTGGGGGCTTGTCCGGGATCTGAATCAGAGACAAAATTCGATCTAAATTAGAACTTAAATCACAATTTAATTTATATTTATCAGTGCCAACAAGATTTAATCATGTCTGATTATCAAGATTTTCTTGAATCACCCTCCCTCGAACAACTAGAAAAATATAACAAAAATGAATTGCTCCAAATTGTCAAAGTCTTAGAACTAGAAATTAAGAGATCAATGAGAAAAAAGGAACTAAAACAACGTATTATCGAAATACTAGTCGATGATGGTTTGATGCCGGAAGAAGCAATAGAGGAATACTCTAGTGTTCCTACTAGCCAATTGGGGTTGAGTGATAAAGATAAATTAGAGATCCATCTGATGATCCCATAACTTCTAATGGTGTCTGTAGTCGTTTTTCTGCAACTTTAATTCTACTTCTATAACTAATTGCAGAACTTCCTTTAGGTCTCCCTATGGGACAGTGGTAAATTTACGAACTTAAAACGCTGAATTCCGGGGTTCAATTCCCCGTGGTGAACACAACAGATAGCCCAATGTGGTTTTGCTCTAAAACAAACACACAAACAAAGCATCCTTTAAAAATGTCCATCTACTTTACTTCAGCCTAATTCTTATACCTTCGTCTGTAATGAAATTTATAAGTTGGTCAGGTGCTATTAAATCCAAAGTTTCACGTGCAGCATCAGGGTAAGATAATTGCGCAAGCCTTTCCAAATATTTGACATGTTTGGCCAAAGTCTCATTTTTCCTCCTTGTTCTATTCCAGAACTTTGCTCTGGACACTTCCTTCTGGCGTGTAAAACCACACTACCATCAACATGTTTTACTGCACCTAAATGTTACACATGTGCCATTATTCCCAATCTGTAAATATATCTAGTTAGAAGAATACAATCTCGTAGACTGTATGGGTGGTGCCACGTAATTAATACATCGTACTTATAAGGGTGTGAAAGTTTTGAAATAGCTTTTTGCCCAATTAAGGAACAATTGAATTAGAAAATCCCACTAGCCTCCTCACCAGTGTTGCCACATTTCGCAACAAAAACATGTCAATCCTTAACCTAACAGCTTTAAACGTCGCAGTTATGTTAAAAAGCTATAGTAACACAAAATAACAGAAAATATTAAAGCCACTGTACAAATAAAGAAGTCAAAATATGCGGATTTAACAACTTCGCTCCTTCACCTCCCACAAAACATACATAAAAAATAGAATAAAGCTTTTAGGAGTTTGCTTTTACTTAACAGTGAACAGTGCAAAGAAACAAACAAACAAAAAAAAAACTGGGAAAATAAATGCTTTTATGACTAAATGTTTGCATAATCTCCATAAATTTAAATCTATAATAATATAATATTTATTTATCAAAATATCTGATAATATGCTAAAAGCGTTATTTTCCATGCTATACAAAGGTACTGTTCGCAGACGCAGTGTTTTTACAAGTTAGTAAAACTACAATATGTGAATATTTTTTAAAGCTTATGATAAGTTGCGAAACATTGAAACACTGCTATAATCAGTGACGTAACTAGCTACGAAGATAGTGAGGTCATATCCTCGGTTGTTTTTAAAAGGCTTCCTTCATACACAACACACACACAATTAATATTAATATTTTACGATCAGACTAAAGTATCTACTCAGAGCAAAAGTAAAAATTCGCCTGACAATCAGTATAGCTAATTAAGCATACTTTTCTTACGTTCCTATTTATAAACATTACAATGCATTGTGTCAACAGTTGTGTATCCTTGCTGTTAACGGTTTGCCGTAATCCCAATAATATCTCTAATTCTACAAAGTTTCATCATGAATACTCTGCCTGAACAATCTATCAAAGAATATCTCTCACGATTTGGACCTGCCTAGGAGCTTTAGGTTAATCCTAAATATCTATATATTTATATATTGAGCTAGCAATGCAACATAATCTCTATAATAAAAGTACAAGAAAAAAAAAGTAAAAAGTAAAAGCAAATAGATATATTTTAAACAGTCTAATCAATAATATTTTTATTTATTTAAAGTAATAATAAAGAAATAACGTAGTATACCTTAATTAGGGAACACAAAAATACTAGCTATTGGCTTCAACTACTGTCGTAGATTTAATTTTATCTTAACGATACAGATGCTGTTTTTATTAAAAGAAACAAAGTAAAATATACTGTCATAAAAAACTACATTTGTATTTCTTTACCTTACAAAAATACATAATATGTAATTCCATTTAACCTATATCTTAATCACTCTTTAATCAAATACAGAACAAGCTTTAACTTATATGGCAAATACATATATATTAATTCTTGGGTGCTATGTATGTTATTTAAGATTCTTGTATAATTCATTAGTTTCTATGAACCAAGTACAGTTATATGATCGGAACTGTTTATAAAATGTCAATTAAAGAAGCTAGCCAACTTAATCAATTTTTATCACAATTTTTCCTATATGGCCGTCACTGTTTAAGCACAATGTTCGTAAGCTCTATTATAAATAGTTCTTAACGGTAGAGAATGCTATAGATAATATTACGAAAATAAAATTTTTCACAACACCAACATTTATTTGAGAGAAAAGGTTAATTTGAGAACCACATAATGAACTTTTTATTATCCTTACAGTAATTACTAATATTTTATTTACATCGTTACAAAAAACACACAAGAAAAGTTAGTCAAATGAATGGTCACTTTTGTACACATTCAACGAACTAAGAAGAACAACGCACAAATTTAACGACTAAATATATATACTTATACAATGATTTAAACAACTGAATTTGGTGGAATAAAAGAATCAAGATACTCACTTTTGGCTCTTTTAAGTCATAACAAAGTGAAATGTGACAGAGAAAAATAATAGTAAGGAATACAGAAAAAATTCAGTTGGGTAAAATATAATTAAAAGTGCTATAAAAGTTCACAGTGCCAAAGAGTAAATTGAATTTAATAGTGGTTCACTTGTTTCTTTTAAACTAATTTGCAGACCACGAGTATATTCATTTATAAATAAAAACTTAAATGCTTTGAAAACTTACGAGGAAACAGCTATTACTTTTTCAGGGTTAGTAGTCTATAAGACCACCTAAGTCTAATTATTAAGGCATATTTTGACACCACAAAATCTGCAATGTAATAAAATTTTAAATGAAACCCTGTGTTAAGGGTAAGCAAAAAACATCAAGTGTACACATTTCATACATTATACAACGCTCCTGGTGGATAAGCGGTATGTATGAGGAGTTAAATAGCAAAAAATCTAGTTTCGATACCAATGGTGAAAACAACAAAGATAAACTTTTGTAGGCGTATTTTACAAATCATTCTTTATTGCAAAATTTTCTGTAAATCTTACATTTGTAAGATCTATTTTTACACACACACAATTCACCTTACACAAAATATTTACGTTGACTTAACTTTTATTTAACAATACTTAAAAAGGATAAAAATGTATTGTATTCTACAAACTGCTATTAGAAATATACATGTAAACATTTGTATTTTTTCCTGGCTATATTTTAAACACTAATGTAGCTACAGTTGTATTTAAAGAATACTATTTAATAGCTACCTAAAAAAAAGAAGATAATTTTAGCTACAGTCATCCATATTTCCATCCATATGTTTACAAACTTGAAGTAGCATTTATTTAGGGAACCTGCTTTGAACTATACATATAGTATACTTATATCGTGAAAATAAACTAAATCTAAAGCTCATTCAAAACAAATAGAGCATTCAATAAATGTGTTTTTGTTTCTCACTCAAAATTGGGTTCTTTTTGAAACAAAATTTCATACTTACATGCAGATGCTACTACAATATACCAAACTCCAAGCTAAATTTGCGCATTTACTGTTTCATAATTTGGCTTGATTTAAGTTATGTTAGATTTCTTGAATTTTTTTGCATATGTAATATTTCAAGAGTTAATATAATCCATTGATCGGTAGAGCACAACAAATCTGGTACCCCTATGGAATAACAGTAGCCATTGGACAATGAGTAACACTCCGTGTGTCTGTCATCAAGTTCCAAAGTAATATATGATACGAAGTATTTGATTAGATAAACTGCTACGATAAAGATATGAATATTTATATAAATTTTTCTGATACTTGAAAAAGTGAACACGTACTGCGCATGACCGTTTTTGTTGGGATTCATTTGCGATTCGTTTACTGGATTTATGAAGTGAGCACGCAAAGTAAAATCGATCATCGTAACAATCAGATACGAAAATCATCATTGAAGTCATGTTAATTTAGTTAGCCATTGGTTTAGCAAAATACAAGCTTTTAAAAACCCATCAAACTCACACATCTTTTCATGCTTAATGAACTATGTATTGCTTCATTTTCCACACGCTTCGATTTAATAATTTAATAACTTTAATATTTACATATAGCTTTTTATAAAATGTTTTTATTTTAACATATCCCTTGCTTTATATTTTCTCGACTAGTGAAGCAATTAAATGGAGACTTCTGTGTGGCCTGGCGGTTAAAGCACTCGACTCTTAATCTTCGTGTCGCGAGTATGAATCCCGTCACAGAACATGCTCACCTTTCCAGCCGTGTTAGCGTTATAATGTGGCTGTTAATTCCACTATTCGTTGGTCAAAAGGGTAACTTTCCTTCTAGTATGTCATTTCAAAATTAGGGACGGATAGCGCATATAGCTCCCATGTAGCTTTGCGCGAAATTAAGCAAGTATGTAAACAAATTAACTAAATTTTGTTGACTGCAACTGCCTTGGATGTTTTGGATAACGTTTAAAAACTAATAACATGAATGGGGTCTACAGGTCTCTGCCTCAATTTTCTATTGAATAAAATTACAAAAGTCATTATAAGAAATTATATAAATCTTATAGTTCTGAGTAGTTTTAATATAAATATCTCAATGGATTTTTAACAGTTTATTTAATATGAAACTCGAAGTCATACACACATTACCACTCTTATAAAAATGAAATGTTTCTAAATTTTAGCGTAAGGTGGCACCAGAGGTGTAAGCGTTGAATTTGAGTATTTTGCTCAAGATCTGAGTTATTGCGTTGTAATAAAATGTGACATGATTGCAGGTATATTCTGAAATTCTTTATGCCAAAAATAAATATTAGATACACTAATTATAAAATATTTTACGAAGTAGCGTAAGATATCATAAATATAACTCATAAAATATAATAAATCATATACACACAGTGAATGTTGTCTGCCTATGGGACAGCGGTAAGTTTACGAGCTTACAACGCTAGAATCCTGAGTTTACTTCCCCGCGGTGGACACAGCAGATAGCCCAATGTGACTCTAAACAAACAAACAAAAACAAACAAAAATACAAAACTCTATAAACTGAATGCTGATGAAGAAAGGTCCACCTTTCGAAAGCATATAGGGAGTTTTGTATTTTTGTCTTAAATTTATTTTTATTCTATGTGTTTTTCGAACATCATCAACGTATTTACCAGCATTTTATACACCAAAAAAAAAGAACAACAAACCTAATTAATTACAAAAAACAGCTATTTTAATGTATAAGAAAGTAAATTAAACATTAAGTTGGAGTTAGAGATACATAATTTAAAAATTTGGTGGAAAAGAAAATTGAAAGATTTCTTTGTAGCTGCGAATACGTACTTCTATTTTAAATTATGCTTGTAATAGGAAAAACAAAAGGCGGAGTAAACTTTTGAATTTACTTTGTTCGTTTACTATTTTGTACTACTTGTGAGAGGAAAACCTTCAATTTCTTAGTATTAGTGACTGTTGATTTTAATGTAAATTCACATAATGCTGTTAATACAATTAACTAGAAGTTAGTATAAATACTTTATTGCAAAACAATTAGTTGCTAATTAAGATGGGAAATTCCAAAACAAATAAAAGTAAAACACTCTGAGACGCCATGTGTCTATATAGAATTAACTTTCCAATCCCTATAACTTTTGCCTTCGAGTTCACATATGTTTTGGTTTTTACAAGGTTATACTTATGCCATGCCATATGGGGGTAATATAACTAACCTGAGGCAAGGTGCAGTTGACCTTAATTGGCCTGGACTCATTCGCGTGCAACATTGTAAAGCATATTGTCCTTAGATAAAAAGTGTAAAAGCTCATTTTATCACCAAATATATTCAATATTGTATAGTAGCAGCAGCTACTAAGTTTGTCTGTATATCAAAAAGTGTTTACTGAGTTGGATTTTCTGTTCAGGTCACAGTTTGTAACGCTAGTGTGAATTTGTAGCTGTGTAAGTATACCATATATAAACACTGAGATTTTCCAAGTCATACTGAGCTTTTACAAAGGCACGTTAATGCTGGAATATTAGCCTTACACTAACTTGCCTGAAAGGGTTAGTAGACAGGGAATATTCAGAACCTGTAAAACTATTAGCTAAGTTGCAGTTACCAACAGAGTGAGACACACCATACTAGCACAAACCCTGACAGATGTGCAGAATTTCACATAGAAAAACATCCTTTCCTGGACTAAAGAAGTCAAGATGAAGTAAATATTTTCTTCCAGCTGAATCCCAGAAGATTATCTCAACCTCTATGATGACAATTACTATTAGATCCACCATCAATAAAGTCTTCAACTACAAAAATCATTGTGACATCATGTGATCATATATCATTCATTTGGAACAACACAGCCAGACCCATGCTGCCCAAAGGATTGAGGCCTGAGCACTATTGCAAAAATTAAATACCAGTGCTATAGCTAAGATTGTGGTGAAAGAAACATTGGCACTACAAAAAAAAAAAATTGAGAAAGAACCTAGGAAAGAACAAACAATGAACTTCAGATGAACCAAGGAATCCATCAGCCAGAAACTTCTGAAAATAAGAAAGCTAAAACTGCCTTGGGCAAACTTTAGTCTTCACATGAAGCATGAATTATCATCCAATAAAAATGTTGTGTAAAAATATGAACATGCCAAAAATATTATGCATTTCGTGAATTCTAAAAACAGATTTAAAATATTAAAATTACAAATCAAAATACACTTTAGCCCAATGGTTTGCTAAACGAAAACCTGTATAATTTATCATATATAACTCTGAATATAAAAAGACCTACATGCTTCGTATTTTCTTATATCTTGGTAAGGCTCGAAAATCAGTAATATGCAGTATAATGACTTATTAAGTGATTTAGTACAAGTTTAGACAAAAAATGTCTTTTGTTAACCCTGTTAACTTCAACTTTAGTGGTTTGATAGCATTGCAAGTTAAATGGTAATAAGTTCAGATATTTTCCTCGTGATCAAGAGATAGCTTCTTCGTCCTTAAATTTTCTATTAAGTATCTTTCCATGTTAAAATGCTTAGATTAAAAGAGATAATTGAACACAAATCAAATAACTTCTTTATTTTTTATACACTATTGAATATTTAATCTATATCGAAACTTTCAAGGTTACTTTGAAACAACACTAACTATAAATCATCGAATTCTTCGTTTCGAAGATTTAGGTGGTCATAACTAAGACCTTCTATTATGTTTAACAACATAGACACAACATTAGTTAAATTATCAACAAAGTTAACATAATCTGTATAACTGTATTAAAATTTCGTCTAAGATATCTTTAAGTAATTCCAGTTTAAGCATTTTCAAGTCTACTATTTCTTTAGTAATGTTCTTCTCTCTTTATACACTGTACATCATTGAACCTTAAGCGAAACAATCTTAGACTAGATCAGAAATAGCATACTTACATGGAGTTCTTCCTGTAGATTCTGTATTATTGCCATATTCTTCTGGAGTCGGATCAGGTCCTCCGAGAAACTTGATAAGTGTGGAAAAGTCGATCAAATCGGAGAACTGCCGTTTAGAGTCGGAAACATGGAGTCATATACACAATTTTTAGTGTTTTTTTTCGATTGTTCAAGACGTTTAGTAGATATACTTTTAAAAGCAGTTCTTTTAATTCGATTGGTACAAGTAGGATCTTCCAGCAACAAGTGGACTATTTCATCAAACTGTAACCAAAATCCACATTGTTATTAGTTCTTACAGAACTTATTTCTGCCCATTATCTAATATATTTGGCGAAATCATCCAAGACAATTAACTTAGGTGGTACAGAGACAAACCCTACAATGGGGGACTCTTCACTACAAGTAGTTCGCCCTTGTCTTTCATTGCCATTCAATTAATTGCTTTTTTTATGTGACATTGGCTCATTTCGACGTGCGTTTTATCTAACTATTGGAATTTTCTCAACACACCACGTCTGGGAGCTGTGAATTCTTGCCCTGAGGTCACGACTGGCATGCTACAGGCCTCAAGCCTACACCTTTCCTATCTGGTATCGTTAGTTACTGCCCACGCTTTTTTATAACATTTTTACAAAATGAAAATTTACTTCTTGAAAACCTTCACATGTTTGATATACTTAGTATTTGTATTCCACAAATGCTTCATTTGTACCCTGTTTACAATGACATATTCAATGTTTTCTTAAAACTGCCAAGAATATAAGAGCTTATATCATTATGTAATACTTCTTCTTTACAAAAGTCCTCCAGAGGGATAGCAGTAAGTATATGGATTAGAAAGCTAAAATCCGGAGTTCGATTCCCCTCAGTGGACACAACAGATAGCCTGATATGGCTTTACTATAAAAAACACACACCTTACAAAATGTGTAACAGTGTTAATTTTGACATTACGGGGTGTCCCACTCGGAGGTATCCATTTTATTTCCTGATTATTACAAAAATGTAGAACTTTCCATTTGAAGCTACATGGGATAGTCAGTGTAGTCTATAATGTTTTGTTTATTACACTTTTTAACATTTTGTTTCAAAGTGAATCATGGCAGGATACCTGAGCCTGGAGGATTAAACGAAAAATAGCAGCATGGATGGAAGTGAATGAAAGTGTTGTGGTTGCGCAAAGAGAGTACCAATGTTACTTTCAGAAGCGTCCTCCAACACTAATTTCCATGAAATATATTCATGAGAACAGCGACAACAACGCCATCGGCAAAGAAGCGAACTGTTTGAACAAGAGAGAATGTTGACTGAGCTAATGAAGCTATTATCAACAGTCCAAACAAGAGGCTTCCATGGAACTGGGAATGCTAAAGACAACCGTACATCGCATTAAAAATTATCTTAAATTTGATGAGTATTGTTTATATGCTTGAAAGTAAACACAAAGCTGTATAATGGGCAATCTGTGCTCTGCCCATTATGGGTATTAAAATCCGGTTTCTTGCGTTGTAAGTCCGCAGACATACTGCTATGCCACTGGGGGGGGGGGCATTTGGGGTATCTGCTGTGTCCACTGCAAGAATCGAACTCCGAATTTTAGCGTTGTAAGTCCGTAGACTTAATGCTGTCCCACCGAGGGACTTAATGCTTATTATCTTCAATTGAAAACCACAGATTATAAATAAAGAAATTATTTTCCTCATCTTATGCTAAAGAAACTATGGGAAGATATAACATTATTGTAAAAACTTGCATTTTCAGACAAGGTGACTTGCCATATATCCAGCAGAGTTAACAAACATAAGTCCATAATTTTGGGAACAGAAAAGCCGCAACTAACTCGTTAATACATTCGAGACTCACCAATAGTGAATGTGTAGTGTCGCCTGACATCTTCTTACATCACTGAGCCATTTTTCTTCGATGGGAAAACTATGAATGCAGAAACGTATCAAAATATGTAAAAATATTTTTGGTACCTCAAATAAACAGAAAACGTACGTTGCATTCAATTAACCTGCAGCAGGATGGTGATTCTCCACATTTCTAACGATGTATTTGTAATTTTATTGATGCAACGTTTCCCAATAAATGGATTGGTGAAAGTGGACCCATTGCTTGGCCTCCAAGATCCTCCTACATCACTCCCTGTGGCTCTTTTCGTGAGGTTTAATCAAGGATAGTGTTTATGTTATATGTCTAGAGTCCTTGGATGAGCTATGAGATCGCACTGTGTCATCTGTGTAAAAATTATGGATAATTTTGTTGAACATCTCCAGAAATGTATTGAAAGAGAAGATGGACATGTTTAGTACTAAACAAGACTACACTAACTGTTCCATATCAGTTTCAACTGGAAAGTTGTACATTCTTCTGCTAATCAGGAAAATAACATGGATACCTCTACATGGGACACCCGTACAAGTTGTCTTGGAGGTTCATAATCTGTTTTATTTTTCTTAACTTTGTGCAACCATATTTGGTTGAATTTATATTATCTCAAAATTTGAGGTTAATACTTTAAATGTGTGTGAAATCAACGAATGTGTAAGTTGCATAGTTTAAAAGAGCTCAGTATGCAAGAAATGAAATATATTATATATTTCCTTATCATATATAAATACTTGTTAGAAAAGTACAGGTAAAATGAAGGGTTCTAAGATATATACTTAAAAATAAAGTAAATATTTTTTCTTTTTTCTAGTTATGTCTTCTCTTATATAATCGATAACTAATAAAATTAGAAGTGTAGTTATAAATATTGATGTATATATATTGATAGACATATAAACTATATGTAAAGGGATTACACGTATACAGTATACAAAACTATTAATCTGCGGGTCGCGGGTTCGAATCCTCGTCACACCAAACATGCTCGCCCTTTCAGTCATGGGGGTGTTATAATGTGACGGTCAATTCGTTGGTAAAAGAGTAGCCCAAGAGTTGGCGGCGGTGGTGATGACTAGCTGCCTTCCCTCTAGTCTTACACTGCTAAATTAGGGACGGCTAGCGTAGATAGTCTTCGTGTAGTTTTGCGCAAAATTCCTAACAAACCAAACCAAGTCACAAGTTAGTACTCCTCGTGATTTTACTTATGTGTGTACAGTATAGTGTTAATTACGAACAATATGCCATCTCGAAACAACTTACCCTATCAGGAAAGCATCTGAGCTTTTGGACATCTTTGTGCTGCATCATGTAAAATTGAGTTTGAACAGACAAAAGGGTTTAGGTTTATTCTAGAAATTAAAAATCCTTTATTTATTTGCTTGAGTTGAATTATTAGTATGAGAATTATCTCCTGAATGAGAAATAAATTATTTTTCAATTTATAATAATAAAAAACATTGTTTCGATTACAGCTAAGAGTCACATGTGATACCCCATATTTAATTTTATGCAAAATGCACACCGTGTAGTGTAATGACAATTTGACTTGATTTTCTATAATTAAGCTGGATATGAAACATAAATACTGGGAAAACAGCAAGTGCTGAGGAGTTATACATTTGTGGAAGTTGTGGCTGATGTGACACACTAATATCCTCCAAAATAATCGACTAATAAACTCTTTTCGTTTGCATCGAACCTTGTACAATATGTAGTACCTGCAAAAAATTTGATTCAAGCAAAAATGTAGGGTATCCTAGTTAATCCAGGGCGCTGTTCAAAACATTGTTATAATGTTAATTTTGATACTTTTATATATATGTATTTACAGATTAATATAATTCATAGTATTTTTGTAATTGTTTTTTTTTTCGATAAGGGATAATTTCATCAAAAGTTCGTTTTTATCAGCAACTCTGCTACAATATAAAGAATACTTTATGTTCTGTAATTACTGAAATTTACAAGACTTCACACATCTTTTCAGCAAAAATTACATCTAAAAGTAGTATCATTGTGAAAATACTGCATATGAGTAGCAGTTCGGCTTCAAAACAATTTTCAAAGTTCTAGTTATGATGATTTTAGGTAAGGAAATGCTTATATATGAATTTTGACTGTTCTTCTTTCTTTGAATAAAAATATAAACTAAGCCATATGATTGTGTGCTCTCATGACAAACAATCCTCCACAAATGGTGCGTAAGGAAGGGAAGTATGTGTACCTTTTTACACTTATCTCGAAGTTTTATTGTAGTTGAGTACACTTGAAGGTAGCTAGTCAACACCACCCACTGCTAACCCTTGGGTTGCTCTAATTGAATAGTGGAATTTTATCGTAATACTTATAACACACCTGCGACTTCAAAAGAGCAGAGCGCGATTTATTTTATATTTTAGCGTTAACGAAATACGAACCACGAAACTTCAGATTCGGCATGCTAACCATTGGTTTTTAACCAGCCCATATTTGTATTTCGTTAATAACTAGCTGAGACTTATCATACATGAGAGGCCGATTCATTAAGAATTGGTTTTTATGAACTACAACAACTTGAAATAACAAAATCATATGCAACAGAGATGCTGTTAAAAAATCATCTTAAATAAGGTTTGTTGTTGTTGCTTTATGATACAAAATATTAACAGACAGATATTTTGAGTTTTTTTAGAGTGTTGTATAATAACTACATATGTATATATATATATATATATAAACAGGAAGACTTTAGAACATTTCCACCAAGACCAACACAATTTTTCACCAGTCAGACATTGATCATTTGATAAATAATTTAAGTGTTGGGTGGGTTCGTTTTTATTATTCGGTAGAAATAATGCAGTTACCAGTTCATTTAACGATAACGATTTATTTATTTATTCTATTGTAACGTAAGGTTCTACAAGCTACACTTGTTGACAGGTCTAACTCACAAATAAAACTTACTTGCTAAATTTCTTCACTTATCTATGACACAATTTAAAACTTGCTGACAAACGCACTCAGTAAATCATTGACAACATGATAACACATTCACTAACTACTCACACACTGATTAACTGATTAAAAGTCAAAAAGTAAATGTACCTGACAAAGTACATCTCACAATCAAATAAACCAATGTAACTTGGACAAAATAAAAGAATATTGAGAGGAAGGTGGAAAATAGGTATGTGCAAGTTGTCCCAGTAGAGCGGATAGGGTTGTGATGGAAATTTTCCAACTGCTGGTAAAGGATGAGAATGAACAAAAAAGTTGAGCAAAAGATGAAGATGAGTAGATAAAGAAAAAGAGAAAGGAATGGAAAAGAAGAGATGCCTAACTTGAAAGAAAACATTTAGGTGAAGGAGGCTCA
>NW_013667305.1:0-1465 GCF_000517525.1 Limulus polyphemus | reverse complement strand
TATAGGGTAGTCTGGTATTTAAAAGATGGTGACAACGTGACGGGACAATAATGTGTGTGTAGACAGTGAGTAATTGATCTGCAGTCAGCGAGTATTATTGAAGTTGAGCACGTTCGTCGTTATAGCGTTTGTTTTAGCGCGAATGTTGAAATCAAGTGTATCGTGAAGTTATATTCAGAAAGAATAAACCAGTTTTATTAAGTAAGGACTTGTGTCGCTAAAGTTTCGTCGGAACGAAGTTACGGAAAGTTGATTAACAAACGGAGACGTAACATTTTTCTTATTAGTCAGAAATAAAATGAACAAGATATGGCGATGGCGCATAGGCCTAATGACGACTTTGAAGAGTACTAGAGGAAACCAGTGGTGCCATTTCAACAAAATCTTGGGGGAGGGGACAAAGTTGAATCATAATTTCTACAAAATGCATGAGCCGTTGATGACATATCATACTTAGGAGTCCACACCTCATCTGTAATAGCTACATAAGTGCAAGCAGGTTACGAAGAACAAATAAAAAAGGAGAATTCGACTTTGTATGTACTAATATTAGTAATTTTCCATAAACCTAGCCCACTAACCAGACGTTTAGCGTTCCCCCCCCCCCAAAAAAAAGAAATCTTAAGGCGCCACTGAAAGAAACTCGTATGTTAAATTAAACAACTGGAACAGGCAATGGAATATACGTCCCAAAATAGTGGCGTAGGAAACGGGAGGCCTGTGCCACCCGCTTTCTAGTCTGTTCCAGTAAAAATGCATCCAAATTAGGAAAATTACTTGGTCAAAGAAACTTTGCCCCACTTTTAATTTGTCACCTACACTTCTGTAGAGTACAACGTCGATGAAAACTCATAAGTTTAAAATTTAGTATCATTCTTTTATATAACTAAGGAAATAAATTCTACACAAGAAAAAGTAATGAAATATTAAAACAACAAGGGCAAAAATGCGGGTAATTGGTTGTCTATATAATCTAACGATAATTACAAGCTGGTGTAACACACGTTAACTCATGTATGGGTGAGGGTTTTTGTTCAAGGCTTGTGGCATGCACAGGAAATTACATGGCAGTGTACACGTGAATGCATACAGGTGAGAAGCATTTCTGAATAAAATATCAAAAATGTAACTTATAACAATATCATATTTCACTAAATCATTTTGCATAGTCTCTTTTGTCAAACAATTAAAAATGTTTTCTACTAATATATGTATGTATATATATATTGTTTCGTCTCCGTTTTTTTTAATTGATTTTCCGTAACTTCGTACCGACGAAACTTTAACGACACAAGCCTTTACTTAATAAAACTGGTTTATTCTTTCCGAATATAACTTATATAACTTAACCGATACACTCAACAATCGCGCTAAACAAACGCCAATAATACTCCGACCGCAGATCAATTACCCACTATCTACACCTTCCTCCGTCACGTTGTCCCTTCCTATATATATACCAGCG
>NW_013667304.1:249135-255364 GCF_000517525.1 Limulus polyphemus | reverse complement strand
TCCAACAACTGCTGTAGTCTCTCTTCTTTTTCCTCCAACAACTGCTGTAGTCTCTCTTCTTTTTCCTCCAACAACTGCTGTAGTCTCTCTTCTTTTTCTTCCAACAACTTTTGTAATCTCTCTTGTTTTTTTGCTGTTCGAGCTGCCACTGTTGCAGGTTTTCTTGCCACTGCTGTTGTCTCTCTTCCTGTTTCTTTTCTTTTTCCTCCAATAACTGCTGTAATCTCTCTTCTTCTTTTTTCTTTTTCCTCCAACCACTGCTGTAGTCTTTCTTCTTGTTTCTTTTCTTTTCACTCCAAAAACTGCTGTAATCTCTCGTTTATTTTGCTGTTCGAGCTGCTTCTGTTGTCTCTATTCTTGTTTCTTTTCTTTTTCCTCCAACAACTGCTGTAATCTCTCTTGTGTCTTTTCTCTTTCTTCTTGTTTTTTTTCTCATTCTTGTATTGCTGCCATCAAATCTACTAAGCTGTAGTTTGATTTGCCACTTCTCGTTTCCATCTTCTTTTTCCATCCCACTTCTGACACCAATTTGTTACGTATCTGCTTGTTTTATTAATTTCCGGTATCAATTCTTTTCGAGAAACTTCACCAATACAAGTCCTTTCTTGGTTAAACCAGTTTATTCTTCCTCGATACAAACTTTTAGCACACAGTAATTTCACAATCAACACACTGTACTTCCCTTTAAACTTAACTACTTTTATAATACACGCTATTCATCACAGCAATTCAAAATCTCGATAACTTCACACACTAGCTCGAAACATTTTGGCAAATGATCCGGAACTATCTTCAGCCATCCGGCAGGCTTATATACTATAAAAAAAAAAAAAAAAGGGCGTCTCGAACATATTCCTTTAAAGACATTATTGTTATGTATAGATTATGAATACTTTAGTGATCTAGAAAACTGCCACATTTTATGTAAGCTATATGTCCCCACTTTAAGGTATTGTTTCACAAACATTAGACATTCCAGTTAAACAGAGACAACAGCTATATATTACATATAACTTTTATAAGCTCCCAGATAAAATTCTTGTTCAAAAGATTACAGATATTCCACCGATCCAGGAGATGGCAACTATATATTTTATATGAACTGTGTACATGCGCCTATAAAAACATTAGTTTCATAAACGTTAAAAATACCCCTGCGATACAGAAGACAATGGCTACACGTTTTATATAAACCGTATACATTTACCCATAAAAACATTAGTTTCAGAAACATTACACACACACTCTTAGATGACAACAGCAATATACTATATATAAACTGTATACATTTACCCATAGAAACATCAGTTTCAGAAACATTATACACACTCCAAGAGGACAATTTCATATAAACTGTATACAAGTTCCCACAAAAACGTTAGTTTCACAAATGTTACAGACACTCCAGTGATCCAGATGAGAACAGCTACACGTTTTATATAAACTGTATACATGTTCCTAGATAAATTGCTTGTTTCACAAACATCACAGATATTCCACTGATTCAAAAGACAAATATACATTTTATATATACTGTATACGTATTCCCACAGAAAAACGATTGTTTTACAAATATTATAGATAAATCAGTGTTCCAGAAGACAACTATACATTTTATATATACTGTATACATATTCCCACAGAAAAATGATTGTTTCACAAATGTTACAGATACTCCAATCAAGAAGTATACACACAGTAACTATACGAATATATTACAAATGATCTTCTGTCAATATTTCTACCACTGAGTTATTTCTGTAATTTAAAACATTTAATCTAATAATAATGTTACATTTTTAATTACATGTGGTAAAGGGTATGGCTTATATTTTACAGAAACAAACAAACTTGTATTATGTTATTACTTTTTATTGGTAATAGCAAAGAAGATTGCTGATACATAGACATCATATCTTTCACCATATACATTTTGGTATTTAAAAGAAACTGGTTTGGTTTATACATTAATCATTGTGAAACAATACTATTGATATACATTTAATAAGCTATTTGTTTCATGGTTAGAGATAATTATTCCAGTTAAATAAATAATTGAAATATACTACAATTCATGAATTCCTGTATAAATATTCTCACTCCAATTAGATAATCATTATTAGAAAAAAGGTATTAACCAATTTATTAAATTCCCCAAAGTAACAGCATTCTTTGCAGTTTTAATTTTACCTAGTAAGACTAACATAGTTTGTTTTTCTATCTTTGAAGCTGTATTACATAATAAAGACTCCAAATAAATAATGGCATAAATTTAACTACATGGTATCATATTAACCACATATAAATGAACATTATACATTGAATTCTGATATTTGGTATTGTACAACCTGAAATAATTAATATTAGAAATGTCATCATGAATTTGGGATGCTTTATTTTAGAATTAAAAACAAATTATTAAAGCCAAAGTTGGAAAAATGTGATCATTCTATAAAACTGGAAAACATTAGGTATTCATTGTTTCAGTTACTGAGTGTCATTGTTTTAATGAAAAACTTCCTGGAAATTGACAACTTAATTTTGAGGAAAATCAAATTTATTAAATTTGAAAGCCTGTGAACTTTAGGTGTGTGAAAAGCCTGTACAGATATTCTGAATTCTAGGTATCTGAAAAGCAGGTACAAACACAAAATTCCAAGTGATTTTTCAGATGTCAATTCTAGAACTTCTTAACATTCTATATAACAAAAACAATGCAGTCACGATGATGACAGATATAAGATACAAGAAGCAAAGCTTGATTTTCCTCAAAGTTCTTGACACAAAATCACTGGCTTAGTACAGTTATAAAGTTGCACCTCAAGTATGAATACAGTTGACAAGAAAATGGTTTTCAGAAATTACTTTATTTTCAACCAATAAAATATGTCCATAAAGTCTGAAGAAATGCAATACCATTACACTGAGTGTCTTGTAATACTAAAAAGAAATGTTCTAACTAACACATCTTTTTGTTAAACTGGAACTCAAAGGTTTTTGACTCTGTGTCTATGTTATTTCTTCATACTGATTTTATTATGAAAGCAACTTTCCATACATAAGTTATAGGAGTCAGTTATATCAGACAAAAAATATTTATAGCACTCTGCACAAAGTTCATGTTCGAGACCAAATATATGAATAATAGTAAAACTGTGCATATGTGAAAAGATAATGTTGATAAAATAATGGAATAAAATCATTTCAGTTCCAGATTAAAGACATCCAACAAAAATGCAAACTGTGCAGTACTGCAAAACAAACAAGTTAGTGTTAATTCAATAAATTGTTTTCAAAGAAAAAACTTGAAGAATGGCATTTACAGTAAATGGTTTTTTGAAATAAAGAAAATAATGTTACTTAATTTTCAGCTTTAGTTTGATAACCTCAGTCAGTAACAGACACATTACGGTCTTAACTCCAGTTATGTGAGTACAAGTGTTTACTTTTTCTTAACATTGCTGCAGCACCTCTTGTTACTGTCACCAATATCATGTAAAACAGATTAAAAATAAATTGATGCAAATTTTATTCCGAACTATCTCAGTAAGTGTGCAATAACAATAAAGTGTAATGAAAGGAAATCTTTATTAACATTAAAGAGAAAATTATGTATTTGGGTCAACAATAACTTTTAGTTCATAATACAAAAAACTGAATTTGTGGAAACTCTTCATTAACGGTTTTTTGCACTCCCAATAATACGAAGAATGTGCAAAAACAGGTTGATGATATCCAAATACAAATCAATAGTTGCAAGTATATAATCTTCTGGGGACAAACGGTGCATGATCATGTGGCTGTCATATATGATGAAGAATGAAAACAATACAGCTCCACCAACAGACAATAGAAGCTCTAACTCAGTACTTCCAACGAAAATCTATATAAATTAAAGTTAAAACTGATTAAAAGAAATAAATTAGCACTATTCTTTAATCATTATTCTACAATAATTATGAGTAACAGGCAAACCACAAAAAAAATCAAGCAACAGAAACCACAGATTATAGATAAAACTGAGGATTATTATACAGATTCTTAGCACATAACATTTTGCACTATTTCACTAGGAATGCCAACAATCCTTTTAGATGGTAAACTTACTAATAAAAAGTCTCTTCCCATTTTAAAATACAGTTTGTTGTTATTAAAACAACCAGTGTTAGCTACCCTACAAGTTGTTAACTTAACAAATATCAGCTGTCATACTAGTTGCGAAACTAAACAAATCAACTCTCCTTCTGGTTGATAAACTAACCAGTATCAGCTATCTGTCTAGTTGACATAATAAACAGTATCACCTATACTTCTATTTGATAAACAAACCAGTATCAGCTTCCGTTCTAGTTGATAAAAAAACCAGTATCAGCAATCCTTCTAGTTGATAAAAAAACCAGTATCAGCAATCCTTCTAGTTGTTAAACTAATCAGTATCAGCTGTTCATCTAGTTGATAAAGTAAATAATATCACCTATACTTCTAGTTGATAAACTAACCAGTATTAACTGTCATTCTAGTTGATAACATAAATAGTACCACCTATACTTCTAACTAATAAACTAACCAGTATCAACTGTCCTTCTATTTGATAAACCAATATCAACTGTCCTTCTGGTTGGTAAACTAATCAGTATCAGCTGTCCTTCTAACTGGTAAACTAATAAGTATCAGCTATCCTTCTAGTTGATAAAATAAATAGTAATCACCGATACTTCTAGATGATAAACTAACCAGTATCAGCTGTCCTTCTAGTTGATAAAACTAACCAATATCAGTTGTCCTTCCAGTTGATAAAACTAACCAGTATCAGCTGTCCTTCTGGTTGTTAAACAGTATCAGCTGTCCTTCTAGTTGATAAAATAAATAGTATAACCTATACTTCTAGTTGATAAACTAACCAGTATGAGTTGCCCTTCTAGTTGATAAACTAACCAGTATCTGCTGCCATTCTAATTGTTAAACAGTATCAGTTGTACTTGTATGTGATAAACTAAGCAGCATCACCTGTCTTTCTGGTCGATAAACTAACCAGTATCAGCTGTCCTTCTGGTTGATAAACTAACCAGTATCAGCTGCCCTTCTAATTGATAAACTAGCCAGTATGAGCTGCCCTTCTAATTGATAAACTAACCAGTATCAGCTGCCCTTCTGGTTGATAAACTAACCAGTATCAACTGCCCTTCTGGTTGATAAACTAACCAGTATCAGCTGCCCTTCTGGTTGATAAACTAACCAGTATCAGCTGTCCTTTTGGTTGACAAACTAACCAGTATCAACTGCCCTTCTGGTTGATAAACTAACCAGTATCAGCTGTTCTTCTGGTTGATAAAGAAACCAGTATCAACTATCTTTCAAGTTTATAACTAATCAGTAACAATTATCTTTCTAGTTCATAACTAATCAGTATCAATTATTTTTCTAGTTCATAACTAATCAGTATCAATTATTTTTCTAGTTCATAACTAATCAGTATCAATTATTTTTCTAGTTCATAACTAATCAGTATCAATTATTTTTCTAGTTCATAACTAATCAGTAACAATTATATTTCTAGAAAAGGGTATACAATTTTTTAACAGTTTTTGCAATTTTAGGTTCTGAAGTTTTAATAAGGTGCCTCTGACCTGAAAAAGTGCTCTAAACAAGAAAGCACAGGATTGAATGCAGTGGTTTGAATTTTGAAAATAAAAGGCATCACAAGTGACATGAAATAATTAATAACCTGATATGTAAAGTAACAAAATGTCATGCATATACAGAAATTTTAAATAAAATTATTGCAATGCACCACATCACCTGATATTTTCTAAACTAATCAGTAGTACAGATAATTTTGTTGGGTGAAAAGCTAACAGGTATAAAAAATACCATTGTAAGCAGTAATCTAGCCAGTTTCATTTATCCGTTACATATGAAAATTAACTAGTTTAAAGTATCTATGCAAACAGAATATTCACACTTGTTAGATTACTAAGTTTCAATTACTCTAAGTAAAAAAAAACAACTAATGTAAACAATCCTTCAAAGCAGTAGTTCAATCAGTTTTAACTGCCTTTTATTAGGAAATCAACTAATGTAAACAATCCTTCTAAGTTGTAATTCAATCAGTTTTAACTGCCCTTTATTAGGAAATCAACTAATGTAAACAATCCTTCTAAGTTGTAATTCAATCAGTTTTAACTGCCCTTTATTAGGAAATCAACTAATGTAAACAATCCTTCTAAGT
>NW_013667304.1:233981-248371 GCF_000517525.1 Limulus polyphemus | reverse complement strand
TATACATTATTTCTAAATAGTAATATAACCATTTTCATCAATCATTAATGAAAAACTAAGCAGTAATGAACTAGTTTCAGCTACTATTTCCATAAGGAAACTTATAAGTAAAACTGTCCTCTTAAACAGTAAGCTAACCAGTTTCATCTAATTTTTAATTTTGGAAATGTGAAATTAGCACCAAAGTTTATTAAGTCCCACCCAACCCCCTTAAACATTAAAAAAAGACTAATTTTAATTATTCTTTAGGAATAGTAAAGATTTCTACCAAGATTTTTAAGAAAAAACACAGAATCCATACCTGAAGTATACCGGCAACAATCAAAATCCAAAGCATGGAAAATAACCTGAAACAGGGAGAATTAAATCTATAATACCATTAAACACATCATAATTATCAAATATATAATAAATACCATTAAACACATCATAATTATCAAATATATAATAAATACCATTAAACACATCATAATTATCAAATATATAATAAATACCATTAAACACATCATAATTATCAAATATATAATAAATACCATTAAACACATAATAATTATCAAATGTATAATAAATACCATTAGACACATCATAATTATCAAATTTGTGATAAATACCATTAAACACATCACAATTATCAAACGTATAATAAATACCATTAAACACATCATAATTATCAATTATATAATAAATACCATTAAACACTTCATAATTATCAAATATATAATAAATACTGTTAAACACAACATAACTCAACAAGAATTATTATATAGCCAAAAAGAAGTGATTTTACAGAATGGACATGTGTCTAATATGACCCTGATAGATAATCTTCTGGACAATTATCATAGTAAGAGTTTTACTTCTACAAATCATCAAGTATTTATATTTTATTCACATGAACAAAGTAGTTCATTGTACATATTTTTGTTTCAAAAATACCCTCCCCCCAAAAAAAACAAAAAAAAAACACACATTATATATATATACATATATCATAACATACCATTACTCCATAGTTGGAAACAAACAACAATACACAAAGAGCAAGAATATTTACATATGAAATTGATTCTAACAATGAATTCAAACACCAGACGTATTTTGCTACATTAACAATAACGAAACATTAGTAACGGAATAACACAAAAATATTTTCAACAGTGAAAATATTAGTATTCTGATTCAATTAATGTACATACAAATGTTGTGAAACACTTCTTATGACAAACGAGTGCAAGTTTTGCATGATAGAGGTAGGTAATTAACATAATTACCCATCAGCATCAACTACATCAGTTAGTATTATGTAAAATAATCAATTAATCAAAATTATGGTGAACTTCACGAAAATAGTTACCTAGATGACATCAGTGTCTTGTGCTTTTTGTCTTTGTACTTATATATAATCTCTGTATGCTCAGCTACAGATCATATCTGAAGAAGACAGACCAATGTTCTGTCGAAACATGTATATTCTCCCCAAAATAAGTCACTTCAATATGCTTATAAATCATACTTTTCCAACTTAACATTAAGGTACAAACTGTAATGTGGAAAGGATAAGATTGAACTTACAGAGGATTCACAATATACAAGATAAAATCTCTACTCATAAGACTTAGATGTGAAAAAAACAACAACTGAAGAGCAGATATGTTTTCACATTTAAAGCTACGTCCTGCTGTGAGAAGGTAATGCTAAAACATGTTACTATATTGTACCACTGCTCGTGATATGTTGAGCCAACTGCCATAATGGTCACATGTTAAAACAGGTTAACTTTTTTTAACTTTCCTTGACATTTTTATTTCAATTTCCCACCGTACCATTTGTTTTATTCTCCTTGACATTTTTATTTCAATTTCTTACTAGACAGTTTGTTTTATTCTCCTTCATATTTTTATTTTAAATCCCCACTAGACCATCCATTTTATTTTCCTTGACATTTATATTTTCTACTGGACCATTCGTTTTATTTTCCTTGACATTTTTATTTCCTACTAGACAATTTGTTTTATTCTCCTTGACAATTTTATTTCAATTTCCTACCACTCCATTTATTTTTTGTTAAAAATTAACAAAAAAGGTGTCAGAAATTCAACCTGTTTTTTAGAACAAGTAACTGATAATAATCCACACTTTAAGTGTGTGAGTTAGAAGGGCATTATAGTTGAGCTAAGTTACTTGAAAATGTTTCTCTCTTCTACTCCAACTTCTGGGGAAAGGTTATCCCGTATCAACAAAAACAACATCTCAGCTTATAACACGCAGTGTCAAATATGTCCAAAGTATAGTTTTTCTGTGGCAGTTTCATGAGCATCACTTCTTTTAAAACCAAAAACTTTGTTGTTGCCTTAATATTTAGATTTAGGACTAACCTAAATCTCTTAAGCAGAGCAAACTGCTTTTGTGAGATAAATTTCAGATTAAAGGTAAATATTCTGTTAATCAAAAGGATATAAAACTGATGATTCAGTGCATCCTAATCATTATATGTTTTAGTTCTCTGGTATACTGACTACATCGTTACAGATTTCTAGTCAGTTATACATACACATGATTACAGTAAAAATCCAAAACTCTGAAAATTTGACAAGGTCAAAGTTCAAGGCCATTAGGCCGAATTGTCTGGGGTCCACTGAGGGCTTCAGAAGTTGAAGCATTTTAAAATCTCTGTGGTATGTTTTACTGGCTCCAAATGTAATGTTTTTACTAGCCAGTTTTTATTCATGTAACTCTCTGTGGTATGTTTTCTTGGCTCCAAATCTAATGTTTTTACTAGCCAGTTTTTATTCATGTAACTCACTGTGGTATGTATTATTGGCTCCAAATCTGATGTTTTACTAGCCAGTTTTATTCATGTAACTCTCTGTGGTAAGTTTTACTGGCTACAAATCTAATGGGTTTACTAGCCAGTTTTTATTCATGTAACTCTCTGTGGTATGTTTTACTGGCTCCAAATCTAATTATTATTCATGTTAATGTTATTTCTTCCCGATATTTTCTCAACAGATTTATAAGTTTGTTACAAATGGCATTGGGCAACCCATAAAACTTTAAAATTCACAAGCTGTGGAAAATGATCACGTCTCTATACAGGATTGTCATCATTTATATCCATGTTGTTTTTATTCTTATCTACACTTTTAGCTTACTTTTGGTCAGACTTTCTAAATACTTTTAATCTGTGGTTAATTATGAAAATTCTATACCCTGCTCCCCATGTGCTGAAGTCTCTTTTGGATTGAAAAGTATACAAAGTCAGTCCAATGGTGACAGCCATAGTCAAGACAAAGGCTTGAAGAACAGCTAACTGATCATAGAAGGTCACTAGAAACAAAAAGTAATATTTTCATTATTTACATTTATCTTCAAACCTTGCTTCAAAAAACATAATAAATACTTGTTACCTTTTGTTATGTTTTAGTATTCCATATGATAATTCATTATTAATTAGCAATTTTTTTTTATACCTTATTATTATTATTACTTTTATAACTAGATACTAATTACTAACTAATAATGCTTGGAGACGACTTGAATGGGTAATGAAGAAAAACTTTCATATAAGTTTAACATAACAGCAAATGTACAACGTTTCGAAAGGGGTTCTGTCATCATCAGGTACCACGCCATCTCCAAGCATTATTAGTCTCAAAGTGGGTTCCTAGTCATCGAATGTTAATCACCAACTAGTTCTTATCCTATGTTTCAACTGCTAATCTGCTGCCATCTTCAGGGAAGTACTAAAACTACTGAGTTAGTAGTGTCTGGGATTCAACTGTGGATCTTCTTGATAGAAAATCTGGTGTGTTATTCACTCAATAAAGGGGGATACCTCATTAGAACTCTTCAGCTGTTAATATATTGCCATTTCAGAGAAGTCCTGAGAAGGAATATTTCTGTATTGCTAATGGCCAGGATTTGATGCAGTCTTCTTTGTATAAAGATTTGTGAATTATCCACCCAACTGAGGAAGGAGTCACCCCATCAGAATTTTGATTCAAGTTCTAAAGAAGAAGACATCCAGTCAAGTGGATAATGTACAAGAATTTCTACGAAGAAGCCTCAGTGTCAACTTCCAGCCACCACCAATACAGAAAACAGATCAGTAACTAAAATGTAAAAAAACTAATAAGTAATAATTATCTAGTTATAAAAATATAAAAAAATAAATTTAAAAATTAAAACATAAACAAATAAAAAGAAAAATGTTGCTACTTAATAATTAGATGACACAAACTCCTAAACTTAAACAATGATTAATATCCAATTGCCACAACTTTACTGTAAGTACCGACTGTTACTCAATAAAAAAAGTTACAATAAGATTAGTGTACACAACTGTTAATAATCCTTGAGCCTAGCACCTTAAAACATCTTTTACCTGACTTACTAAAACTAGAACACACATTTGGTAACAACAGTTTGAAAACTTAAAACATTTGAATTACAACCCACACTGTATGTAACAGTCTAAGATTGACCAACAGTGAAGTTCACTATATGTTTTCTTATCAGGTCCATTTTACAGATATTTGGATGTCAAATCTCTTATATTTCTTAAAACAGATATCAGAGATATCCAAAAAGATGTTCCATTATGAAAAGATTATGAATATTTCCCAAGTTAAATAACATATAAGCATAGCACTTACCAACAACTGAAACTGTATAGGCTTCTGCAAAAGTCTGATATCAACAAAGAAAAAAAAAAGTAAAACATACACATTCAGAACCAAATAAATATTTTTCCAAAAAATTAATGTAAAGCTGTGTTCAAATTAAAAATAACCAGCTTTTAACTAAACAACAGGAGACAAGAACAACATAATAAGCTTCATAACTATACTTTAGGATTTAACTATGAGAAAAATTACATCCTGAAAGAAATTTTCAAAAACTTTTACTCACTTTTTGACACTAACACTGTTAAATTCCTGTGGGCAAAATTATAATTATGACTGTGGATCTGCTAAATGATTTCAGCAATGTGTTCATTGAATAAACAAAGGTAAAAACACATACAACTATTTAAAATAAGTCTGCCATACTTCACAATTTGGCAAAACATTATTTCTATACAACATACCTCAAGTGAATAGAAAGCTTTACTCCAAAGCATCAAAAGCAACAATTTCATTTTCTCATCTACAAAAACTTAATTTATTAAGTCAATTTAAGTAATTTATTTCAGGCAATTTACACACATAACAGATGTACAAATGAAAAATGCATGTTTTCAATAGTAGTTTAGTTTTATTTACAAAGATGATTTTCATTTAATGTTTATACCACATGAGACTATACATATTAGTGAAGGAGCTGAAAAAATACCACATAGCTCTAAGTAACTTAAAAAGCAAATAAAACCGAGTTAGATAACATTTTAATTACAGTTGTGGTACTAGTGTAGTAGCTGTTTAAATGAATAAGAAGAACAATGTATCATGCTTTACCAAAGCAGATGCAGATTTTTGCTTCTAGTGGAAATGAAGACTTTGGATCTGTATTTCTAAATACGCCATATACTCTTGCTGATATACTAACATAGGACTAAAAACAAATTATTTTGCAAACTGATTACTTAAACACAAGTCAGGAAAACTTTAACCCATTGTCTGCTGATTTGCCATATAGGGTACACTCTGCCTCTGATACTTGAATGTAAGTGTGCCATATATGGTGTATGGCTTGCAAAAATTCTGCACACAGTAAGTGGGAGGGGATGAGTCAAAAACAATTATTGGCAACTCAGACAATTTTCCATATCCTTTGCTCATATTTTTTCACTCGGCTGGGCAGTAACCATCAAAATGCTGAGGAGGAGAGTCAACAACTGTGGGCTACCCAGTCAGCAAAGAAACTCCCAACTACTACATAGATTTGCTGGATGCCCTTGACTCCGACAGCTAGAGAATAGCGATGGTAAGTCTAGTAGTTTTAATTTTGCTGAAGATGTGGAGGAACGAAGACGAGAGGAAAAGGAACAATATGCAGTAATGATGAGGTTGGGCCTACCAAATGAAAGGGTAGATGGAGGGGGCATATGGCTGCTTCACCACATGATACATGGACAGAGGCTGCCATTAGCTTCACACCAACACAATTTTCTTTTGATCGAAGGTACTCGGGTCTAACAAGTGCTTGTTCTGTGACTGATGCTTCCAAGGAAGTGGACTATTTCTCAAGAGTTCTTTGATAGTGGTTTGATGGACATGAAATCAACACTGCCAGAATTTTCTTCAAGCAGTAGACTAGGAAAATTCATCGACACCATCAGAGATGAACATTAGCATTTTCCTACACTGAAAATTTATTTCCAATAGATATTTGCTTCCTCTCACAGAATGGATTTTCTCAACTAGCACTGTCCTCTATCAGCACAAATTTTCCATGCGTGCCACTAACCTTCCACCTCCCACTTCTGCATATCCACATGCAAATTATCATGTAGCAGCTCTCCACCAATAGGAGCACAACACCACTCTTATCGTAACCAGTGCCCACTTCATATCTGCACTCATTAATCATGTCAAGATTGGTCAGAAGGCCTACACCATATATCATCAGAAGTAGGAAGGCTGGGTGTGAAATGTGAGAAGAGGTAAGTATCTATCAGAAATACATTTTCACTGTAGGAAAATGCTAACTTCCGAAACGATATCTCATCTCCGCTCACAAAATACCTACAATCTTAAATTGAACTGGTGGAGAGCCAATAAAAAAAATATGATCACACTTTATGAAGCAAAAAGAGACGAGGAGGTGTGGAATCAAAAAGAGAAAACATCACAACTCAGTAGAAGATTGCACCAGATATGATACAGGTATACTCTTCAATCATTTACGATACTGTCGTGAACGTAAAAAGCAGAAACATGAAGGAATCCCAGAATATGTATGACCAATAAATGGTATCCTGTGTGTTGAGTGACTAGGGTACAACATAGCGTAGTGGTAGTTTGACCTCAACCAACACCAGGCAGTATCTGGAATGATACATCATATCCGCGGTAGGGAGAAGAACACCAACCTCTTCACCTCGAAACGGGAATTGGGAGGGAAGACGAGCTTCCATATCAAAATCTGTCACCACTTGCACACATTTCCAACTCAAACATACCCAAATCAGCCGAAAACCGACATCCAGCAGATGGTAGGAAGGTGGAAAGCCCCGGTGGAATGACATCTCTGGTCAAAAACCTGATGGCAATGGGTATAGTACTTTCAGTCTGTGGTAGGAGGAGGATATCTGGCCGTTCACAAGCAGGAAAATATATGCTGTGTCCAGTTATAACCAACACCAGATCTCCAAGGAACCAGCATCCCAGATATGGTAGGAATATGGATCTCAAACCTGGGGTACATTTTCAGTCCAAAACCTGGCAGCAGTGGGCATAAGTCATCCAATCCAAGGTATGAGGAGGGAAACCGGCCAGCACACGTGAGGACTTACTTAGCTGGACCATCTCCAACCAACACTGGACCCACTGGGAAGTATTAGGTCATCAAGAAATTAATGTCAATTTTTTAGATGAAAAAACCCGAACAACTTATATATCAAAACAATGCAGCGAATGAAAAAGATGGTAATCTGATGGTGCCATATCTGGAGAATATGGTGGGTGGGGGATAACTTTCCAACCCAAATCCATAATCTTGTGTTGCGTCAAACGTGCCACATGTGGACGTGCATTGTCATGGAGAAGAATAGCACCTTTCCGATTGATGAGTGAAGGGTGTTTCTGATGAAGGGCTAGATTTAAATGTTCCAGTTCCTGACTATAGATCTATGCATTGACAGTTTGCTGTGGATTGAGGAGTTCGCATGAATTACTCTTTTGATGTTCCACCAAATGCAAAGCATCACTTTCTGCGGATGGAGTCCAAGTTTTAGGGTCAGAAGTGTTTTTTTGTTAAAGACTGAGCCACTGTTTTTGGCATTTAATATTCACATAGAGAATTTATGCGAGATTTAATAGAAAAGTTATGTCCCACAATCAGTTTTTACAGTTATCACACATCCTACATTGTACTGACAACACCCAGCTTATTGGTGGTGACAAGCTACAAAAAGTGAAACTTGTACTTGACCAGCTTCTAGATTTATGGATTGATGAGAGTCATGTTGTGGGATGGGTGACTTAGGCTTAAAGCAGTACATTTCATCAAAACAACATCAGAGTGAAAATCTGTATTTTGTGATGTAGAAAGTAACTACATGCATGATTTTATAATCTATATAGGAAAAGATAATGAAATAGATTGTGATGCAGAACTTGGCATTTATGGTTCAGTGGTAAAGACATTCATGTCAGGTCATGTTGGTAAAGGACATATATTGTATGTCAACAATTCGTACACTACCCTACTGTTCCACTATTTACACAAACAGAATACTGGTGCATGTGGAACAGTGCGAGCAAAGCGAAAATTTCTGCCAAAGCTATTGAACGTAAAGAGTGGTGAAACAGTGTCACGGCACTGTGTTAATATTTTATGTGTAAAGTGGCAAGACAACCTTGTTGTGCACATGCTAACCACTGTGCTTCTCACTGTCTATACTTATATACAGTTCTCATAAGCTGTATTGAGTGTGGGAGAAAGGGTACAAGGTGGTACATCAAATGTTTTTTTCACAGCGCTAAACACTTTTGATATGTACCTAGTGAAGACTGGCAAGAAACCAAAACTGCATGATTCTAGTAAGGCAATTATTCACCAATTGTTTGCCAGATACTAAAGGGCCAATGCATCATCAAGCCATCACATAGGTACTTGTCAATCATGTTTAGTGAAAACGCACTTTCCTGAACCTATCCCAACCACACAAGGTAAAATAAGAGCACGAAGCAGGTGTCACACTTGCCCCCACACTACTCAAGGGCAGAAAAAATTTCAAAAACAAACTACATGTGTATAGACTGTGATATTCTTCTGTGCGTACACTCAAGGTTCCGGGCATACTGTACTAAAAATAACTTAACAAGGGATATCCAGAACTAGCAGTTCATAATTCTAGACAGACAGACTAGAGAGAAGGTAGGTAGTTAAAAACATCCACCATTAACTTTTGGGCTACTCTCATCTGAATAGAGAAACTTGACAGACATTCTTATAAGCCCATGTATGGCCCCAAGAAGAAGACTAGGTTCTTTCATAGCTTAAAAGTTGGCCAAAACATTTACTATTCTAAGACATAATTTAATGCACCACTACCAGCTCCTTCTTTCAAACACCTAAACAACTTTCTAACACAACTTATATAAAATTTTCACCTGCAAACTACAAACTTTATCAATTTTTTCAGTACAGTGACTTATAGAAATGGTTCCACACAGGCAACATTTCAGTGTTCAATTTCAGTAACAAAGTAAACACATCATAATTTTTTGATTTATTTGGTTGATCCTTAATTTTATCTTGTCACAATTTACTTACAACTTTACAAGCTGGTGTGAAAAAAGTTAATGTGGTACAGTGATGCAGGATTACTGTAGCTGGCAGGGAAGAGTAGTTGGTACACTGGTCTAGTTGGCAGGGAAGAGTTAGTGTGAATAAATCATGCTGAACTATCTGGTGTTAAGGAATGGTTAATCAGTATGCTAGACCAGCTGCATGGTTTAGTTTGTTTTAAATTTCACATCAAGCTACATGAGGATTATCTGCACTAGCCATTCCTAATTTAGCAGTGACAGACTAAAGGGAAGGCAACTAGTCAGCACCACCAACAACCATCTCTTGAGCCTACTCTTTTACCAAAAAATAGTGGTATCCATTGTCACATTATAATGCATCCATGGCTGAAAGGGTGAGCATGTTCAGTGAGTGAGATTTGAACCTGTGATCATCAGATTATAAGTTTAGCACCTTAACCACCAGGCCATCAATGAGTATAGAACAACAATGCTGGACTAGCTGACAGGGAAAAATTAGCTAGTATGCTGGATTAGCTGGTATGGAAGAATTAGTACAATGATGCAGGATTACTGTAGTTGGTGTCAGGCAAGAGTTAGTCAGCATACTAGAATAGCTGGTAAGGAAGGGTTAGTCTGTATGCTGGACTAGTTGGTGTGGAAGGGTTAGTCAGCATGCTTGATTAGCTGGTAAGAAAGAGTTAGTGAGTACAATGTGTTAAAATATTTTCATACAAAACACTACCAAATCTATTTAAACCTACATTCACCTATGTTATATATATATATATATATATATAGCATGACTTAATCTCTATTTGTTTCAACTTCATTTACTGCTCCAACATGCATTACACAGAACATTCACTTGTACAAATTATTAAAGCTTTGAAATTGTAAAGTGTTATTAGTTAAACTTCAAAACCCCAGTGTACATGGATTGTAAACAGTTTTATATTTAAACCACTTACAAAAGCAGTTAGAAGAATGTAGTTTAATGGAGTCTGTCTGCTTTTCACCATCAGAGCTACAAGTAGAACCAGAGACAGCAGGAAAGCAACAGTCAACATCCAGTCACTAGGAAATACATATTTCACATGAAAACTTGTTTACACTTAATATTCACTATGCACATCTTTTTGTATTTCAAGATCAGAAACTTAAACAACCTGTTGTTTACAGGACAATTCTTACATAAACTATAGTGCAGAACCAGAACAGTAACTGTATAAGAGTTGTTTACATATGCATCTTATTCAGGAACATAATTGGCACTATTCATATTTCTATGAAAAAATATTAAACATTTCCATAAAGATTTACACAACCATAGACCTATATAGTCCTCCACATATAAAAAGGTCCAGATTAAATCTTGGACAATATCTTAATCTGACAATTTTTATCCTTAATTCCTGTTTTATACAAAGTTCCTCAAGTAGGAAGATCAAAATTGTTTCTGATGTTTTGAAAACTTGTCCTGACAATGAAAATATCAGTAATTGAATTAATGAATTATAATATCGGAATAAAATTACATACTGAATCTTACAATGGGTGTAGATTTAAAAAAAAACACTATATATTTTTCAGCAAGTCTGTATATGCAAAACTTAATCAACTGGTATCACTGCATATTATCTTTTGGTCAAATGCATTACTTAGTTATTCAGTTTTGCCTAGATGTGAGGTGAATCACAGCAATCCAAATGCGTATCTAACTGGTTTCTTTAATAAAAGATATGTTATCATAACAGAAGCTTTCACTAACTAATACAGTATAAATTATTTGTGTCTCTCACCATATACTTACATTATATATACATATATATATATATATAGAGAGAGAGAGAGAGAGAAATGCATTCACATATATTATCCATATATACTATAGTCACACACACACACACACACACATTATTCTTCAGTTTATTCCCATTAATTTAAAACTTAGATTTTATTTAGCTCTCTTGATACAGGTTCAGTCAATTCAACAGAGTTCACGACCCCAAAGTATTCTTACTATAACTTTAAATGTTTTGTGTATCTTAATCAAATTTGGCAAGCTTTCATTGAACATTACAGGAGTTTTGTACACAAAAAATCAGATTTTTAATTAAGTATTTTATACTAAAAATTTTTCCATGAATATAAGAAATCAGTACTGACTGTTCTAAGTGAAAAGAGATTTTCATGTTAAGATTAAAAATACTTTTTTTATCTAAAAATTGTGAAATTTCATTTTTGTAATCTCTAAAACCTCCAAGATAAATATTAAAGATATTTTTCAGCAAAACTTTATATTTTATCTGTTATTTTCTTTACCCTAATTCTCTACTCAGTTGGTCAATTTAACAGACCCCGTACCCACCATAACAAAATTTGAAATAATTCTAAATTACTTTTCATTTTCTTTCTAAAATCACTGTAAATTGTAGCATGGAACTACAATTTCTTATCCTAAATGCCTTAAGGCTAATAACAATCTACATCTATTTATAATTAATTTTTTGTTTTATTGTCCTTTGAACTGTGTATAACTAATAATCCTGCCGCACAAGTTGTCAATCACTCGGTGAATGTGTAGCTCATGCCTATGTACTGAATTACACAACACAAAAGCTTCTCACAAGCATACCTTGTGAAGAATTATTTATTTATTTTTTATTATCTTACCTAATCTGACCTAATAAGTTTATAATATAATTTATTTTAGTTATTTTTATAACATAGAATATATATGAAAAACAAGAAACAGTATTTACCTGGATCCTCTTGTTTCTTTGCTGTCAACTGTCAATGAAACTGAAGCCTGCTTTTTATATTATTGGTAATACAACACTAAATTTTTATTTAATTAAATAATGCACCTAATAACACAGAATTACAAAACAGACAAAGCAAACAATGTCCTATAACAACCATAATTTTGCTGGCATTCTATCTATGCAATAATAGCCTTTAAAATTCAGCTAAGCTTGTCGATGTGAATACTGCAAGAAAAAGTTTCAAACTGTAGGAGAAATAGACAATGCTCTGTACAGAAGACAACATATGTCATTTCATAGATTAAAACTTTTGTTTTCTTTTGGTTATAAATAACACAGTATAAAATAACAAAGAGAACTACTGGCAGTTTGTAAAAGAGAGCATATGACAGGTGGATGTGACAAGTGAGTTTGATCTTCTAGTTTATGGTTCCATAAATAAGATAGTAGGCTATAAAATGTATGCTTTGCCCAAGTAATAACTATATTGTAGCACATCATTTATTTTATATTCCATACTTCTCAAAGGGCTGGTCAATAAATTAGAGAAGAGGGAAGACCTAGAGAATAAATATCACAAATCGCATATTATGCGAGATTGAGGATTTTTCTTTAATTTTCCTAATTGAATTAAGAACTTATATAACATCAAAATTTGTTTTATTAACTATGTTTTAATGCCAAGTTTATTCATGTGCAATGATAATAAAGTAGTTTAATTAAATTTTGAATGTAACACACTTAAAAAGTCGTGACATATGCACTTTGATGTAGCAAGAGGATTAAAAGTTACTGTTTCATTACACTTTACTATGTGATTTCCATTACTTTCGTAATTTATGTAGCATGAATAAAGTAAAAGCATACTCGTCATTAGCTAGACCTATGAAAACTATGTGGCTATGATGGTTACCCCCCCAATACAAAAAATATATGGAAAATAGTTTCATGGCAGAAATAAGTTAATAGAACTGGATACTATGTGTTATGTAAAATCATATAACTTAGTAATTTTAGTACACCAAAGCAACAGTAACTTTGTATAACAAAATAAAACTCAACCTTGTAATGTATATAAACCTACCAATTTAATTTCCTTTTCAAATCTGTCTGCACGTTTTAATACATTAACCAATCATGTTCACATATTCATAATTGCAACAGTTAAGTTCTTCTTTATATTATTATGTCACACAATATTTGCACATTGGCTACTGGTATATAACTTCAAAGAAAAGAAAATACTGCTCACTACATAAATGTTAGGATCAATTAAGGCATCTTAACCTCATCGTAGTGGATAGGGGTCAGAGAGGTATCACGTTTGTAGACTTACATTCAAAATATTGTTATGACAGCGGAAGTCACGTGACGCTGGTAACACGTGATAAGTTTCTAGAAGGATCATAAAGGCCCGAGTGTTTGCCAGATGCCCTCTATTTTTGTATATAAGCCCGGCAAATAAAGCGGCGATATCAATTGCAGATAGGGACATATAGAGACAGATAATCGAGTCAAGTCGTAAGTAAAGTGCATGAATCATTGTAAATTATAGCGTGTGTTTAAGTTAAAGTGACTGTGGAAATTAAGTGTATTGCAAAGTTGTATTAAGAAAGAATAAACTAGTTTTATTTAAGAAAGTATCGCTGAAGTTCTTCGGAAATAATTTTTACAGGAAATTAACAAACGACCAGATACGCAACAAATTAGTGTCAGAAGTGGGATCGATAAAAAAGTAAAAAGAAGAAAAAAAAAGATGGAAACGAGAAGTGCCAAATCAAACTACAGCTTAGCAGATTTGATGGCAGCAATACAAGAACAGCAAAAGAAACAAGAAGAACGAGAAAAGAAACAAGAACAGAGATTACAGCAGTTGTTGGAGAAAAAAGAAAAGAAACAACAGCAGTGGCAAAAAAACCTGCAACAGTGGCAGCTCGACCAGCAAAATAAACAAGAGAGACTACAGCAGTGGTTGGAGGAGAAAGAAAATAAACAAGATAAGCGATTACATCAGTGGCAACTGGAACAAGAAAGGAAACAGGAAGAAAGTCTCCAACAGTTACAGAAAAGTCAACAACAGTGGCAATTAGTACAAATGGAAAACATTAGTAAATTTCAAAGTGAATTAAATACATTAAAGGATGATTCACTGTCTTTTACACAAGGAGGATATATTAGCCATGGACCTAATCAGCCTCAGACAATG
>NW_013667304.1:232450-232981 GCF_000517525.1 Limulus polyphemus | reverse complement strand
CCCTAAGTGGAGCCAGGCTGTTTTTAACTTTGGACTTAAAATCGGGTTTTCATCAAGTGAAAATGGCTGAAGCAGATAAACCTAAAACTGCATTTAGTTATGGCCAAGGTCTCTGGCAATACTATGTGATGCCATTCGGGCTTACTAATGAATGCTCCAGCAACATTTGAGAGGCTGATGGAAAGAGTACTGGAAGGCCTGCAATGGAGGATAGCCCTAGTTTATCAGGATGATGTCATTGTGTTTGGAACAACGTTTGATGAGGAAATGTCCCGGCTGGAGGAAGTATTCAAGCGTTTGAAATCAGCAAACCTCAAGAAATGCCACTTGTTTCAGAAAGAGGTGCTTTGCTTGGGTCACATTGTAAGTGAGCATGGCGAACCAGTATAATTATGATATTGAATACAGAGAAGGAAAATCTCATGGAAATGCCAACGAACTGAGCCAAAGACCCTGCAAAAATGACTGCAGACATTTCTGCAAGAGAGAGGTTGAACTAATCAGGTGTCATCAAGCTGAAGTCAAAGTGAC
>NW_013667304.1:229067-232344 GCF_000517525.1 Limulus polyphemus | reverse complement strand
GGAGTTAAGAAGACATTGAGTCACCTACAACAGAGATTTTACTGTATAGTTACGAGGCAAGATGTGAAAGAATGGTGCAAGACATGCAGTACATGTTGTGCTAAAGTGACCCAAGCATAAGGGGCGTGCTTCAATGAAGTTATATCAGGTTGGTGCACCAATGGAAAGAGTAGCCATTGACATTGCTGGTCCTTTGCCCCAGACTCATGCTGGAAACAGGTACATTTGTGTGGTGATGGATTATTTCACCAAGTGGCCTGAGGCATATGCAATACCAAATCAGGGAGCTACAACTGTAGCTTCGGCTATTAACGATTGCTTCTTCAGATTTGGTATGCCATACGAACTGCATTCGGATCAAGGCCGTAACTTTGAATCAGCTGTTGTTCCATGAATGCTGCAAGTTGTTTGGCATACGAAAGACCAGGATAACACCACTCCACCCACAGTCTGATGGGATGGTAGAAAAGTACAATTGGACACTTGGACAGGAATTGGCAAAGCTTTGTAATAGCTGCCAAGATGACTGGGATGTCTTACTCCCTCCACTGTTGATGACCTATAGAACAGCAGAGCACAAAGCCACTGGATACACTCCAACAAAGCTGATGTTTGGTTGGGAACTTCAGTTGCTAATGGATCTGATAACAGGACGCCCACCTTACGAAAAGTTGCCTGAAAATGTGTCAGAGTTTGTGAAAGTGTAATCTGAAAGGATGGTTGATATTCATCATCAAGTGCATTCAAACTTGAAAACGACTGCTGATTCTATGAAGTTATCTTATGACAAGAGATCTACTGAAGTTAGCTTTGTACCAGGAGACAAGGTGTGGTTGTATAATCCCAGGAAGACCAAAGGGAAGTCTCCTAAGTTGTCTTCTCTTTGGGAAGGCCCATATGACATAGTGGATCGTCTCTCAGACATGACTTTCCGAATAAAATGTGGTCAGCGTGGTAAGCCGAAGGTGGTGCATGCCAACAGGCTTTGGCGTTATCACGGTCCAGGACATTTCAGTTGGAACAAAATGAACAACACAACAAATGATGCTGCTGAAGACGTTTCACCTGAAAAAGTCACTGTTGGAGAAGAAACTCTACCCGGTTTTGAGAAGGAAAACAGTGAAGCCATTAATGAAGTTACTATCACTAATGTGACTGCTACCAATAATGGGACATTTCCTGATGGAGCAGATGCATCCCATGTGAAGCAGAAGCCAATGAGATAGAGACCAGTACGAAAGAAGAGACGTCCTGTAAAATTAATTTTGTTGTATTTTAATTTTGTGTTTGTAAATTCTGCACTTTTAATTAAGTTATTGTTAATTATCTATTGGTTTAATGTAAGTGGCTATTGTTCGGGATGAACAATACTAAGAAAGGGGCAGTGTTATGACAGCAAAAGTCACGTGACGCTTGGAGCATGCACGCTGGAGTTTCTCGAATTATCGAGGAACCCTGCGAATGTCCGAGTGTTTGCTAGATGCCGTTTTTTAGTATACAAGCCTAGCAAAGAAAGCCAGTGAGATAGATAGATAATGAAAGAAGCGAACAGCAGTGATGGTAAGTAATGTGTGTGAATCACTGTGATTTATAGCATGTGTTATAAAAGTTGTTAAGTTTAAAGTGACGAGAAACGTACTGACAGTGGAATTACTGTGTACTAAAAGTTTGTATCGAGAAAGAATAAAATGGTTTAACCAAGAAGTTCCTCGGAAAGAACTTATACCGGAAATTAACAAACAAGCAGATACGTAAAAATAGTTAATTTCTTGATTTGAAAGGAAATATAAAATAAATTTCCCAAATACCGATTCTTTTTTATGTGGTATGTCATCTTCTGGGTTAGTCAGATTGCATTTTATGATGCCCACAATACAGCGTCTATATTTTCATACAAATTATGAACCCAAATTTCCAATATTCGCAAGCTAGACTATAAAATAAGAACCTCCTACCTCTTACTGAGATATCATAATATTTATCGATTCCACCATACTGGCTCAGCCCACCAGTTCATCATTTGAGAAGACTTGCTTATCTACACCTGCTTTTTTATATCTATAAGTTTATAACCAATCAAAAACTCTACATTTCCTATACTTAATCCTGTTAGTTCTTCTAATACAGCATAGTTAGGAAGCCTGGTAAATTACAATGGATTTTTGTGTATTGATAGTCATTTAAAATTTTTTGGTATTCCAAAATGTATACATATAGTCTACAAAAATATTTTTTTTCTACATCCGCATGTGAATTTCAACAAGGCTTGTGACATGGGTTAGCAAGTACAACTCACAAGTGCAAAAAGAACTTTGTAACATCATAAGTAGTGAAGACTGTTTTCAAAATATTATGTATTTACTGTTCTATGTTTTAAGAAAAATAACTGAAATTTAAGTGTTTATTTGTAAATAGGAATAAAATATATATATATATATATACATATGTAATGTATGGTAGCCAAAATGTCACTGTACTTTACAAAATACTGGAAACTGTGTATTCATTGGTTATTGTGTAAGCATGATAAAATAGGAAATAGAATGTTCATAAGCACTTACACACTTTTACACCTATACCACCACTAAATCCCAACTACCCAGGAGGATAACTTACATCCAAATACCTGACAAGTTTATTGGAGCAGATACAAATTTATACAGAGCCATAACATAAATATTTTCTCTCACTTTTATATAGTACATTAGACAATTCTTGTTGCAACCACTCTACTGTAAACAAGCAAATAAATTTTATCCCACTGTGTTCTCACAGCTGGGATTCAAATACACTCTGTAAGAGACATTCCGCTTGTCAAAAGGATAACTAACATTCAAATACCTACCATGTTTATTGGATCAGTCTGGACTTTCTACAAAGCCATAGCATATGCATTTTATAATAATTTAGACAATTCTTGTTGTAACCAATATTCTGACAACAAGTTGATAAATCCTACCCACTGTGTTTTTAAAAAAAAGGGAAGTTCTGGAAATTATGATTCACTACTTTATATTTGGCAGGTTTCTACTTCAGCTGCTAACAGTAGAATAAATATTGGAAATAGGTGCAAAAAGATTAGAAGAAACTCTCGGGATATTTACTTTGGAATTTCATTGTCCATACTGAAAAGGGTAGACAGTACTATTCATTTTGTTTCTTCTAGTTTCTAAGTCATCTGTTAGCAATAAAATAATTACAGAAAATAAGTGTGAAAGGGTGAGAAGTATAAACATAAGTACTTTGAAACTTTGTGATCAGTACTAACAATATTATA
>NW_013667304.1:216226-228843 GCF_000517525.1 Limulus polyphemus | reverse complement strand
TGATAAATAAAAAACTTCATAATTAAATATCAGACTTTTTTTTTTAGTAAAACTTCATATTTTTATTACTTACTTACAACCAAGAAGATCGAGTATACTGTTACAGTAAAGAAAATAACAGATAAAATATGAAGCTTTACTGAAAAAAAAAGTCTGATATTTAATTATGAAGTTTTTTATTTATCATTTGTTTTCACTATTCATTATTATAAAAGTAACTAAAATGTAAAAAATAGAAATCTATTAGGTAAGATAATGAAAAAAAAATAAAAACTTTCATGGGGTATACTCACCAGCAGCTTGTGCAATACACTATTTGATATGGTAACGTGAGGTGCATATGCACCACATGATTTTCAACTAGTGTCAAGGTATTTTTAGTCAGACATGGTTCAAAGGTCAGTAAAACAAAAAAATTAATAAATATAAATAGATGTATACTGTTAAGAGATTTATGCTATTTAGAATAAACATTTGTGGTTTCCAGTTACAATTCACAGTCATTCTAGAACAAAAAAGGGTAATTTAAATTCATTTCTTAATTTTTCTGAGGGTTACGAGGCCAGTCAAATCAACCTATGCCAATTTCGAGTTATCGTTGATAAAATAACACACTAAATACAAAGTTTTATTCAAAAAACATTTGATGATTATTTAGAAGGATACAGAGATAACACAAATAAACTTGACAATTATCAGATAAAGAAAAGTATTTGTAACCTTAAAATCAAAATTACTTTGTACATTGGATAGTCAACTTTCTAAAAGAAAAAAAATTCACCAGCATATCTTTAATTAAAAAAATCTTAATATTTAATTTAAAAACTTGATATTTTGTGTATGAAGGCCTTGTAATGTTTACAAATAATCTGCAAAATGTTGTGAAGATACATGTACTCTCATGGATACTTTGGAGGTTACGAGCTGGGTGGATTAGATCCAGCCCGTATTCGTAGGGTTAACAAACTGTATCAGTCTCAATCTTTATGCTTACTTTGTATGCATGCTATGAAGTAAAGTTGCTACAACACAGAATTCAGTATTCAAAGAAAGCATTACTACAACACAGAATTCAGTATTCAAAGAAAGCATTACTACAACACAGAATTCAGTATTTAAAGAAAGCATTACTACAACACAGAATTCAGTATTTAAAGAGAGCATTACTTCAACACTGAATTCAGTATTTAGAGAGAGCATTATTACAACACAGAATTCAGTACTTAAAGAGAGCATTACTACAACACAGAATTCAGTACTTAAAGAGAACATTACTACAACACAGAATTCAGTATTTAAAGAGAGCATTACTACAACACAGAATTCAGTATTTAAAGAGAGCATTTTTATTTTTACTAGATTAAAGGATAAAGTTTTTCCCAGAAACAATAAAATAATAGTTTTTCAAAAAACTTGTTAAGAAAAAAGGAACTATATAATACTTCTTACATGCTGGTAAATATTTTAATACTTGATTACTTGTGACTCTTCAAGACACCAGACATACATTCTTAACCAAATCAGTGAGTCTGATGTCTAGATTCCTGGATTAAAAGTACATTCTCTAAGGAATTCAGAACCTGTTTCTATTTTGCAATCAGAAAAGTGATCCTATTTTACAGCAAGCTACGTGATACTAAACTGCTAATTGTAACAGTGTAAGAAAGTGTTCACCACTAAGAAACTGGTATAATAACAATGTGTTGAACCACATCACATATCCGAGTGTTATGGTTTACCATACTCGTAACCCAATGGAACTACCTATGTTATGCAATACAAAATTAACTATCTGAATGGAAGTGGTATTTTGCACCAGCCCAGTTTCTATGAAGCTATACAGAGCAAAGTTCACTATAATTCAGTGTTTAATAAGTGTATTTTCACGAAATTTGTTAGGCTTTTAGTAAACATTACAAATATACTGAACACAAATAATCAAAATGTTTAATGAAGTGGTTTTACTAAAATTTGTTGATAAATTTACTGAGCCAGTTCTTCATTTTACAGTTTTTGTATTTCATTTGTGTAACCTCTATAACCTCCTCAATGAATATCAAGTCTTATTTCAGTAAAACTTGTTTTATATGTTAATTTTTCTACACTAGCACTAACTATTGTTAAATCAATAACATAAAATGAAAAGTTGCATAAACAAAATAAAGCTAAATAATCCTTTTTTTTCTTTCAAGAATAACTGCATATTTTAACAGAAAATTACACAATTTATTCTTATAGCCAAAGCCAATACTGATTTTTCAAATCTGGGTTCATTTAATTTCACTGCTTTGTAGCGATACTTAGACCCTCTCAAAGCATGCCAAAAGCTGTTAATTGTAGCCAGATAGCTTTGTGTAAATTTGACTGTTACAAACATAACACAAATGAATTACAAACATGCCTCATCTACATAGCATGCTATGATACTGACTATTGAGAGAAATTATTTAATTTTAAGTTTTCTTATTTAGTCTAATAACTTTCAATTTTTTAGTTTTAGTTACTTTTATAACAATAAATCAAAACTGTACCTAATAAATAAGAATTCTAATAATTAAGAAATCTAGAATCCTGCTTTCTGCTGTTCACAGTTGAAATTTATTTTAACCTCACTAATTCAAATATGTGGGAGGTTTTTTTAACATTATGACCTGTCAATGTCTATAGCTTGAAGTTTCTAATTGGTTGGTCTCCCTGACATATCAGTATGCAGATATCTCAAGTTAACATAAGTGTGGGTAAATGAGAGTATTAAGACTAGTGGGGAGTAAAGATTTGCACTGATAGAGGGCAGTATAAATCGAGAAAGCTTTTTGTGAGCGGGAGTAAGATATTGTATTGAAATAAGAGAATCAGAGATGTATCACATGATACACAAAAGTCACGATTAATAAGTTATTTAAATATTTGCTTTCAAAATTAAAAAATTATATAACAAATAACATTGAACTACAAGCTACATTTTCATGCCAAGTTTAATGACAAACTGAAAAAAAGTTATTTAAATTAAGTTAATTAAATTATGAATATAACAATAAAAAGATCATGACATGCTTACTTTGACCACCCACCACACACAAAGGGTTAAGTTACAAGTAAATATATAATTATTAGCCAGTCCTCAGATGTGTACATATAGGTTGACTATTCAGTGTCAACATTAAATTGTGTAAACATAGTACTTTGTTTGAGATGTGTTCCAAAACAGTGAAATATTAAAAATATAGGGTCAGTTAAAATGATAACACTGCATCATATAACCTCTTATCTACATTATATAAGCTAATCACATACTCTCAAACATTACATATTCCTGAATGATGTAATTCACATTATTTGTATTGAGACTACAAACTTTTTATCACACCATGTAGTCCGTGTAAAAGAAAATTGCTGCTGAAAGTTGCTTCTTACTTCAAATATAAAGATTTAGGTTGAGAAAAAAATTTGGAACAGTTGGTAGGACAAGTCAAGTAACATACATGTAAAATATTTTGTGTAAATGCCCAGGTATCATGGGAAGTGCATTCTACAGTTTACTGGAAATGGCACTAGTATAGAGGATGTTGCACATGGTTATGACAAAATTAAAATGCCAAATAAAACACAGGATGAAATTACAACTGTTATCGTACATAATTAGCTTCACAGACTGTTCTAATTATTTATAATGACTTTAAAACCACCATGTACTTTATATTACACAATTTGATCTACAGAATGTTCCAAATATCCATACTGACTTTACACCAACCATGTACTTTATCTTAAAAGACTTATCATAAACAGTGTTCAAAATACTCATACTGACTTTACAACCACCATGTACTTTTTACTACATAATTCACTCTACAGACTGTTCCAAATATTCGTACTGACTTTATAACCACCATGTACTTTATACTACTGTTACGTATCTGGTCGTTTGTTAATTTCCGGCATAAATTATTTACGAGGAACTTCAGTGATACAAGTCCTTTCTTAATTAAAACTAGTTTATTCTTTCTCGATACAACTTTGTAATACACAGAATTTCTACAGTCACTTTAAACTTAACAACCTTTATAACACATGCTATAACTCGCAGTGATTCACACACTTTACTTACGGTGCCTACTGTTCGTTTGACTCAATTATCTATCCCTTTGATTTATCTGCATATCTATTCAATCAATGCAATTGTGCTGGTTTTTCTCACCAAGCTTATATACTAAAAAAGAGGGCACCTTGAACAAACTAGAGTTGCCAGGAAAATTCATGATCCTTCCAGAAACTCCAGTGCGCATGCTCCCAGCATCGCGTGACTTCCGCTGTCATAACACTACATAATTTGGTCTACAGCCTGTTCCAAATACTCGTACTGACTTTATAACCACCATGTACTTTATATTACATAATTTTCTCTACAGACTGTTCCAAATATCCATACTGACTTTATAACCATCATGTAAAATGAGGTAAATGAAATATTTACATATCAGTATTTTGTGGTAACTAAAATTGAAGCAAGTTACAAATGGTGCAAGATATTTAAACCAAAATATTTTGTATATTACTACAAATAACATTTAAATGTTAAATAAATATATACCTAGAAGTTCAATATATCTTATGAATATCACAAATAACAGTTAGTTACACATTAAGCATATGTTAAAATACAAAGTACAAATGATAATTATCTGAAAACTACACAGTTAAATTTTTTTTTTGGAAGTAGTTGAAACTATCATGAAAATGTCAACCATTTTATTATTACTGTTATACATTGAAACAAGAGATATCTGTTAATTCTATCACAAGAATATGTCATTTATAACTAACTTTATCACAGTTTCTTTCTTTATTAACTTGGCTGACCATTTCTGAGTGAATAATATTTTACTCTTAGTAAATGTATACACAATATTTTAAGTTTTCTAAGGTGAATGTATCACTATAACCTGTATTGAGAAAGTAGACTTTCACTCCAGTGTTTTGAATGGTCACGAGTTCACAACAACATTTTAATGTGAGTAAACCACAAAAAGCTTCAAAGCATCAGAAAAGTAGGCTTAACACACACATTAATGGCTCTTAGACATAACAATCTTTACTTGGTACAAATAGCAATATCAACATTATAGATTTTCTAACTCTACATAATACTGAATTATTGCATACCTAACTGTAATATACATTGCTAAAGTTTATTATCTGTTAAAACATTTCATCAATGGATCCTATAATTCTGTATGTAGTTATAAAAATATAATTAAGTGAATCGTACTTTTCACTGATGTAAAATCTCACAGTCGGAGTGAACAAGGTGATGGAGGCAATCACAACTGTTAGAAGAAGCTGCATACTTAAAATTCCATACACTTTCCTTAAAAACCCTAAGAGAAAGAAACATGATATAAAAAATACATGTTAAATCATAAACAAGTTTTAAACTGAAAAGTATCAAGTGAAAGTTAACATTTTCCTTACCCCAAAATCTGTATCACAAATAGATACTTACCTCTTTGCACCACTAAGAGCTATTATCTTACATGCAACTGCCATGAAAATTCCTACACATACCAGAAACCTTGAACAAACTCTCACCTCCAGACATGTCTTCATGTATTGAGTCAACCTATGACAATCATCATAATGCTGTAGCCCTCTACCAACAGGTGGATAATATGACCTCCATACACAGTAAACCTAGTGTGCACTAGCACATGATCATAGGCTCATTCTTGATGAGGCGAAGAAAATACACAGGAAGTATGGAAGAGGTGATGCAGAGAGGTAAGTATTTATCTGAAATAAATTTTCAGGTAAGGAAAATGTCAACTTCAGAAATGCCAATTACCTCTCTGCACCACTAAGAGCTAGAACCCCACAATGAAAATGTTGAAAAGGCTATTGTGAATAAATTACAACAGTTCCTTTCTAAAATAATAACAGAAAAGCCCATAGGGAGTGACATCTGTGAGACCAGGGGTCACATATTGTAGCAGTATCCGGTAAGAGTCTGCATCCTTCTCAAGCAGAGAACACTCTACTCAATTTGTTGTTATTTATTTATTCATTCCTATATAACATTTACACTAAACAGAGTTACAGTGAAGGATATTGGGTAAATTCAGTGACGATGGAGATGTGTCACAAAGGTGCATGGAACATGTAGTGTGGTTGAGCCCAACCAGTCTCTAACCTGGGGAGCAGTACACTTTACAGAGGAAACATCCCCAGTGGCTTGGGAAGTTAGTAGAAGGAATACATGTTGTGTAGAATATAAGGGCATGTACTTGGACCACTATCATCAGGCACAATAATCGGGAATTTAGTCCCCACTGAGAAACAGTGCAATGGGTTACTATGACTAAAGACAGCAAGCATGAGCCAAGTGTAGGGGCAGGACTACGACTGATGCTGTCTGCTTTGGTTTTGTTTTATTATTGTTGTAAAAGGTGCAGAAACAGGTATGTCAGTTATAATGATATACTACCAAAGCATTATTACAGAAAACTCAATCTAAATCATCTCAATGGTGTGCATTAAGCAGGGGCAGATGGGTTTAATGCTTTTTGTTCTCCCGTGTTTGACATGGATTTCAGGTCAGTATTCTCTGTAAGGCAATCCAGTCACAAGGCAGGTTTTAACGGCACCAAGCATAAGAAACTTATTGTGTAGTTCCTCAAGTAACATTTGATCTGGTGAATCTTATCTTCCCCTATTCATTTTTTTTGTTGTTGAAAAACTTGAAATGTGCTGGAATGTGTACAAAAATCATGGTATACACATGGAGGTGGCATGAAATGTAACAAAAGTGGAAGGAGGCAAGTCCAGAGAAAAGGCAGTCTGCCATAGTAAGAATAAGCAATGGTGGTTTCGACAAAAAGGAGCAGTCTGAACAAAACAGCAACAGACAGCCTGTACATGAAACAAAAAAGGTATAGGAACCAGAACAATCATACAATGTTGAAATAGAAGGGAGATAGATGGGATAAAACATTCAATCACCAAGTTTCTGGAAGAAAGGAGTGAATGAGAAAGAACATCAGTTGGTCCCCATGACAGAGAGTAAGTAACATGTGTAAGGCATAAATGACAATAACCACAAGAAAGGAGAAGTAGAAAATATGTCTTGAGAAACAAATGATATAAGTAACAGGACGGCAACAACTCAAGAGAAGCATGTAAGAGCCCAAAGAATCACATAAAGGTCCCAGTAAGAGAGATGAATTGGATGAAGGGGGCAAAAGAAAATGATTATTACCTGAAGAGTTGAAAGATTATGAACAACACTCCACAGTAACCTACATTGGCCAAAACATACAGGCTTTAAATAAAAATCCAGGTAAAGAAGGAAGTAGGATGAGGAATATTAGTGCAACCCTGCTGTAAAAAGTGGCAGAGAGATTAGTGATGTGCACTGATAGATGGTAAGAGTAGAAGGTTGATAAGACTGAGAAACATGCTAGTCCATGGGAAAATCACATACATCACACAAGAGATTGGACAAATCCCACACATAAAGACAAAGGAGCAACATCTCACTGGTAAAAATTGGAGTCACAAGAGCATTGATTTGAGGGGTTGTGAAATGGGACCAAATCTAATGGATATAAGGGCCACTCTATGAGATGGATTCCATCAAAGCAAGAGAAGTAATCCAATCCTAGGCACATGAAATGTCTTGAGGTGTATATGATAATTGCAGACCCGAAAGAGAAAGAATCATAAGTCCTGAGAGCAGGTGCCTCCCTGGCAGTTGATTGAAGTAACAATCATAGAGTTCTCTAATTGATCATCAAAAGATGACTGGAAAAAGAAGGTAAGCCTGTTAATCCTCCAACATCTGCAGAAAATTTATATGAAGAGAATCCTCCTCTGGAACCAAGATCTCAGAAAGTAAGGCTGGGGGGGGGGGGGGAGGTGGTATCCCCCAGATAGGGTTGGAACAATCAAGCAATCATGACAGAGAGATATACAGAGGAAAGTATAGGCATTTCCCAGAGACCCAGATCCAATTGAAGGAAGTGCTTTGGTTATCAAGATCTTTATAACAAAAACATGCAAGAGAGGGAGTTGAGAAAAAACCCTAAGTGGCCAAGAAACTAAGTGGGAGTCAAAAATAACTTAGAATGATAGACCAGTCATCACAGCTGAGGGGCCTTCAGTAGAAGGTTGGAAGTAGTAATTACCATGACAGGGCCAGGAGAAGCCAAACAACCACATAATAATGAAAATAAAGGCCAGAAGATGCATTCACGGAACAAAGGGAATGCAGGTTATGGCTGAAAACATACAGAATTGTAGTACAGGAAAGTGCACAGAACTGAAAGACAACAAGTGAAGACACACCAAGAAATGACAGAACACAGTACAAATGGGAATGTGAAGGAAGACATTTGAAGTGTCTAACTAGGTCAAAAACTGCCCAGGAGAGAGGGCCCAATGAAGGCTGAGAAAGTCATTTAACCAGAATCGAGAAACAATAAGAAAGTAATTCAGAAATGACAAATGAATGACAGGGCACCAAATCTTAAAGTTAATGGGAAGACAGAAATAAAAGACCAGAGTGGGGTAGAAGACAAGTTTTATAGCTCTCATGAGGATCAGTAGGAAGAGAAATGGAAAGAGAATAATGAGAAAAAAGAGTACACAACAGAAGAGAAAAACAATAGGTAAAAAAAATTCAGAACCCCAGGGTCACTGGAAAAGGAAAACAAAGAATGGGAGAGGTGGACACCAATAAGACCAGAGCCCAACAATAGGTCCAAAGAAGACTCAACACCAAAAGCTGTAATGACTAGCTACACAAAAGAGGGAACAATGAACAGAAGCAAGAGAACAAGGAACAAAAGACGAGTAGCCTAATGTGACTCCCAAGGATGGGTGGCAAACAGAGATACCAGTGGACCAGTGAGTCAGAAATCAAGGAAACAAAAGAAGATTGCAGATGTGCAAGCTAACCTCAAAATATTTCAAGGAGTCTGGAACACCCCCAAAACCGGAATGTAAACAAATGAGTGAGACAAAGGTCCTGAATATATGAGGATGGGATGAGAATACCTCACTGAGGTGATCCCTGAAACAAAGAAATCAGGTCAAAATAGCGATAGGATAGAAATAAATGGAAACCAAATGACAAACAATGAAAAAGAGGTGTATATACAAAAACTACTTGGGTTATAATAAAGAGCTTAAATGAGGAGATGAAGGGCAGAGATAGAATAAAGGAGAAGGGTAAAGAAAAAAGAAATGAATAGATAACTGGAATAATGGCTGGAGACGGCTTAAATGGGTAATGAAGAAAAACTTTAGTATAAGTTTAACATGACAGCAAATGTACAACGTTTCGACAAGGTTTTGCCATCATCATTATTTTGTCATAACTGATAGTGGGATGTTTATCTTAAAAATATAGGAATAAAACAACCCACTTTAACACTATGCCAGTATGGTTTCAACGATAAAAAGAAAGGAGTCACTTTGGAATGTACCCGATTTGGGGTAATGCTAAAAAACATTTGAGCTAACCTTTATATATGCAGGTACATATTTTGAAATGTAAAAGGTTACTTGTATGTTGGGGACACAATAACCCGGTTTGTCAATAGTATCAAATTTATCATTAATTATAATGAAATGTGAGAATGTTTGTAAACTAAGAGATGAAAAATTACAAACTTAAATAAATGCTAATCTCAACTAGAGAATGGAGTTCATTTAGCACAAAGGGGCAATCTTGAATATAAATTTTTTTTAAATAATAGAAAATAAAAAACAAATAGGTGATATCTATGAATTTAGCTTGTTGGGTATATTCAGTATATCTTTATATCTTATCGGAACTGCATAAGCTCCATGAAATATAACTTTTCTTACTGTCAAAAGGGGACATGTTAGTTCAAACAAGTCAGGTCCTGTTAGGTATATTAATTTTTAAGTTGTTAACATACAAAAGGAGAAAAATAATTAATTTCTGTATGGAAATTAATTAACAATTCCCTATTCCACATGACCATTCCCTTAGAGTTTGTATACAGTGTTCAAAGTAGAAGTTAATGCATTATTCAAGTAACTTGTCATTCTACAAATATTACTTTGGTAAATAACAAGGCATTATAATATGTTAATTTTCAATGGGAATGACAAAATTATAATTACTTTCTACACAAAAGTTTGGCTGGTAACATTATCTCTGTTGTACAGCTACATTAGTGCTCTTTTGTTATTTAAACAAAAAATTAATTTTAGTTTCTAAATTCTAAGCAAATAACATATATATAACATCTGTCAAATATGTCAGTAACTGCAATGACCAATTTCAAAATGAAGTTCACAACATGGTTTTCATAGAAGCTTTATCAGCACTAAGTCTTGGTTTCATATTAATCTGGCTAATTATGCACATGTACACTGTACAGTCAGATAGACATACATTTAATAAATTAATTTTCAGACATATAGTTAAAAGAATGTTAGGTATAGTCATAAAAATTATTTTACAGGACAAGACAAGAGAAAGAAATTTAAATGGTAATATAACATGCTACCCTTTTATTAACTAATATGTAAGGATACTACTTTTTTCCTAAAAAAATGAGTGATCAGTTAATTTTTTTCCAGTAATGTGCCCAATGTTGACTGCATTTATCTATAATATATCTCATATTCAAAATGTATTTCAATTTAATTTCAACTCAAAGTAAAAACTGGTATTAAAGGTTGTATAAACTAAATAAAACTCATGAACAAAAACGTAGCTAAACCAATCTACTTATCTACAGTTTTAGTACTTACCCATACGGATGTAGATGTGGGCCTGAGCCACATTAGACCCATACATGAAGTCATCCACAATAGATGAAGTTCCTTTTCCAGAAGATACCATTTCCCCCATGTTTATAGGTATTTTTATATCAGTCATTTTGTCTATTTATGGGAAATAAAGATTCAAATATAACAATATTACTAAATGCTGTTTAGAAATATATGCATTATACAATGTATTCCATTGTTGGACAACTTCATAAAATTATTTATGTAATGGTATAAGCAACAACTTGGTAGTAACATTTGTAATTGTAGTCGTTATATTTTCCTTGAGTCAATATCTGTTTAATAACTCAAATAAATTTTAAAATTTTACCAACATCCTTTTGACAAGCCACACACAGAGCTACACAGGTGAAAATTGGGCCACTAATCTAGACTAAAGCCCCTTTCCTGTTTACAGACAATTTAGTGTCAAATTAAAAGTAAACAAAACAAAATGTTAAAATTTGAATTACTACACACTTTCAAAATTATATCTATGGTTAAAACCAATAACGTTCAGGCCAAACAATAACATAAACTAAAGTTAAATGTAAACGTGAATGAATGGCTGAATGGCGTAAAACTAAAATATATGTGTTCAGCTTATTTTAAATTCATAACTTTTCTTGCCCAATGTACATTTACTAAGCCTTGTAAATCTTTTCTGTAACTGAATCTCTCAAATATTGAAATGCATAACAGATATAAATTAAATAAATAATATTTTTACACTAGCAGAGGAAATTAGTACAACCAACTTAACCAAATACAAATCGAAAACTGAAAACGTCATTTGAAGTCACAGAGACATCTAGTGACATATATAAATTACTTATTTTGAAATATAAATAACATTATTGAAAATGTATAACAACATCTTTGGAGTTAATGAGATATGAGCTTATAAAGAATGGTTTAGACCAATTTTTAGAACATTACACATTGTTATCTTTAACACAAAAAACACTCTAGAGCATTTACTGCATATAACTTGTCGGTTGATGGATAAGAGTCGAAAGATCGCAGAAATAAACTAATTTAACATAAAACCTCAAATTTTATTTTACTATTACCTCTGTTTAAAAAATATTCCCACTACTGAAACTGTAATATTCTAATGAAAAAAATGTCTTTTTTAAAAGTTGAAACTACTTGATCCTACCGAAAAATATTAATAAATGCTAGATACGATTTAATATCCCTTAGAGTTTGTTTGTTTGAAGTTAAGCACAAAATTATACAATGGGCTATTTGTGCTGTGCCCACCACGGGTACTTTTTTGGCGTTATAAATGCGCAAACTTACCGCTGTGTCATTGGCGAGCTTCAGCGAAGATAAAACGACTATTTGCTACTAACTTTCTAAATCCTTCAATAGTAAACAGGTGCCAGAAAAATGGAAGCTGCCTAATGTTACTTCTGTTACGACAGTGGAGTCACGTGACGCTGCTGGCGCATTGGCGCTGCTAAGTGAGCGTGATAAGTTTCTCGAATGATCGGGGAAGTCCACGTGTGTTCGTTAGTATGTAAGCCTGGCAGGGAAACCAGCATAGATGAATGAAGAGAGAGCAGTAGTTACTTTGAGTTCCGTGTAATTTATGATTCTGTTAGTTTCGAGCTAGTGAGCCGTAAAGTGTGTGTTTTGCACTCGTTGAGAGCGAATTTTTGTAGTTTATGAATTGCTGTGATTTATAGCATGTATTATAAAAGTTGTTAAGTTTAATGTGACGAGAAACGTACATAATTTCTACTGGAAACAAACAAACAAGCAGATACGTAACACTTCTCTTTGCAAGTGAGGTAATAAAAATTGTC
>NW_013667304.1:212431-215819 GCF_000517525.1 Limulus polyphemus | reverse complement strand
ACTTGTATCACTGAAGATCCTTGGGATGAATTTCTACCGGAAACAAACAAACAAGCAGATACGTAACACTTCTCTTTGCAAGTGAGGTAATAAAAATTGTCCCAGTAATTATAAGGCTATTAGTCTTCTATCAGTGGTTGTAAATGTTTTTGAACGTTTAAAAAAAGTATACTTTGCAAAGTCATTTAACAAAGTTTAAGATTTTGTGAGATAGTTTGCGTGGTTTCACTAGGGGATATCTTTCCTTATTAATGTTTTAACATTCTTCGAAGAGGTTAATGCTTGTGTGGATGAGGGTAAGAATGTGAATTTGTTGTATCTGGATTTTCAGAAAATATTTGACAAGGTTCCATATAAAAGACTTAATAAAAAGTGAACTCTGTAGATATGGGGGTTAGGTTGACTCATTTAACAGAAGACTGGCTGGATGGAAGAAAGCAGGGGGTTATTATAAATGGAATTTAGTCAAACTGGATTAATGTCACAAATAGGGTATGTATAGAGAGATTATAATTTCATTATATAGGTCATTGGTTAGGCCACATTAGGAGTACTTTATTCAGTACTTGGTTTCTTAACTTAGAAAGAACATTGAATTTTTGGATTGTTTGTTTGTTATGAATTTCGCTCAAAGCTGCACATGGGCTATCTGCAATAGCCGTCCCTAATTTAGCAGTGAAGTACTAGAGGGAGAGTAACTAGTCATCACCAACTCTTGGGCTACTCTTTTACCAACGAATAGTGGGATTGACCATCACATTATAACACCCCAACGGCTGAAAAGGCGAGCATGTTTGGTGGGACGGGGATTCGAACCTGCAGATTGCTATTCGAGTGCCCAAAATTCTTGGAAAGGACCAGAAGAGGACTATTAAGGTGATACATGGGATGGAAAAGTTATCATATAAGGATAGGTTAAGATCTCTGAAATTGTTTTATCTTGAAAGAAAGAAAGAAAGAAGAGATAGAGGGGATCTGATTGAGGTGATTAATATTGTTTAGGAAATTGATAGTGATGATGCATTATCTTTATCGTATTTAATTGTGAGAATAGTCAGACTAGGGGATACAAATATCAATTGGCCTTTGGAATGGGCTACTTTCTGATGTGGTAGATGTAGTTAATTTAAGATAGTTTAAGGACAGGCTTGATAAATGTTCGAATGATAAGGATTATATTGAGTGTTTATTTTTATTTCAGAGTTTAGTATATTGGATGAGATGGCCTAGATAGGTCCTTGTTGTCTTAAGTTAATGTATATGTATGTATATAATACTAGATTCTTCCGTCCTGTGGCTGCCATGGGTCGAACTACATTTCGTCTGGAAACAATTCTTCCTTTCGTGACATGCATATGTAGTTGTGAACCTTCCTTCTGTGCATTTAATGCAGCCAACTCCATCAGTAGAAAAGTAGAACAGGTAGCGGGTACACGTGAAATTTCTCGTCAGAAGGTGGGATTTTACAAGAATACACCAAAATAGCACATACCATTGTTTGGATGATTTACATTCCTAAGCTGAAGAAAATCTTTCCAAAATTAAGGTCTAAGCAGAGCCGTAGAGAGATGTATCATCATCAACTACCTCATTGTCTACTCTAATGACCATCTTACCAGCCATCGCCATTACAATAAGTGTGAATATTAGAATATGTACATCTTGGGCTGATTCAGCTCTTCCCCATAATTGCCAACAAAAATAACTTGCCACCTGGAATGTCTGACAGCAGTGCTAACTTCAGTCCTAGTGAAATAGGCATCTATCTGACCATCACAGCCAGACATAGTCACGGAAGTGAACAGAAGTGTGGATCTTGTGTCAACAGAAGAAGGACAAAAAGATTGGTTACTGGCGATGGGTTAGAGACCTTTTTGCTAGGTTCGTGATGAACTCACTAAAACTAAGAAGGACTTGAACAGAACCACTATGACTAGCCAAAATTTCATTGCTACCTTGGAAAGTCTGTTGTTGAAAATATAACATTCTGCTCTGGATGAGTGCTAAATACTTTGTATCTTCCATTTTTCATATCAAATAAGTTTCCTTATTGTATCTATGTAATAAGCTTCTTCAGTGTATGTGTGTGTGTCACGTAACTTCTCCCAAACCACTGGTCGCACCAACACTTAAATATTACCAAATGAATCATCTCGGTCCCAGGATTTACACAAAGGTAAAACTTTTCATTCAAACCCTTGTTGGATATACACGACTGTTTCTGTTTAAGTACAGCATGAGTGTTAAATTTATGTATTTTTAGAAGCGATAGTTTATCGCAAGTTTTTTACGTAACTGTTTTCGAATCATATGTTGCACAGTTCAATTGTTGTGAATTGGTGTATTACTGCATCATGTTACTTGTGCCTTCTGTGTTTTTCTCGTTGGTTTAATTGAGTATTACTGCATCACCGTAGCTCGTAGTATGTGAAACATTCTAGGTTTCTATTGGGCTATAAATACGCATCCAAAATGTAGTTTGAGATAGTTGGATAGATAAATCTAGACTGCATCAGCCATAAAAAGCATATAGCAGCGATTTTCAAAGTGAAATTATTATAGATTGTATTGTAATAACAGAGTAGAGAAGAAATAATTTGTCTTGTCAAACTGTTTTCTAAAGTAACTGAACATCCCTGTTAGGACTTTGACCAAAAAGACAATTATTTAAAACTCTGTATAAAACTGTGGTAACTAACAGTTATAGTGGTGATTTTAAAGTGAAATTATCACAAACTGTATTGTACTAACAGAGCAGGAAGAATGATTCTTCTTGTCAAATAATGGAACCAGCCTGTGTGGACTTTGACGAAAAGATACAACTGTGATAACCAGCACTGTAAAGAACATTTGTGTATATGTTTCATTTGTTTTAATTTGTTATTGAAAACAAGTATACTGTGTGCTGTTTGTTTATTGTTGAAATTTATTGCCAACAAGTCACAGACACCTACTGTAAAGAATTCGGTCCATACATAAAACCTGACGCCCCTTAGGGAATCCGGGTATGTCGCGAAAACACCTCTGTGGAGATTCCCCAAAACCAGATACTAAATTTGGCCTTGATTTACATTAGAGTGCGTAAATAAGTAGGCCTAATAATTACTGTTCGAGACTTGGTTAATGAAATTATATTTGCATTATAGTGGGAATGATCATTAAACTGAAAATATGCAAAACAGCAGTTTAAGCATTACATTTGCATTATAGCAGTCCTGCAAATTTTGACCATAGTTAAAAAATAAGTTTAAAACATTACACTTCATCTTCAGTAGCTAAAAGTTTGATTATCTTTACTTCTGTGAATTTAAAATATAATGTTGCGTCAGCGAGGTCACGTGACTAGTATCACGCCACGTCCTTCTAGAAATATCCTGTTCCTTCATGA
>NW_013667304.1:209569-212421 GCF_000517525.1 Limulus polyphemus | reverse complement strand
TCCTTCATGAATGCTCTAGCGTTTACTAGATATGTGTTAGTCTTGTATATATAAGACTGTCACAACTGACAGAATAAGGTGTGTGTAATTGAACTGAGTATTGTTGAGGCGAGCACGTGAGACGGTCGTTGAGAATTATAACGTTTGTTATAGCGCGACTGTTGAAATTAAGTTATCACAAAGTTATATTCAGAAAAAATAAACCAGTTTTATTTAAGAAAAGACTTGTGTTGCTAAAGTTTCGTCGGAACGAATTTACGGAAAATTAACTAACGAACGGAGGCGTAACATTAATAAACATTACCCTAATATATTCAAGACATTGATGTCTAACAGAAGTCTAAAGTATCTGCAAAACGCAGGTTCAGGACTGTTAAGCAAAGGATAAATCAAGCTTGGATAGAAAAGAAAATAGTAAATACAAGAGAACTTAGGATCATCAGTTTACTTACTCATATTACAATGTTATGTTATGAAATTGTCCAGGCTTCTAATTCTGTATTACTTTTGTAATTACTGTTGGAGTAAAGAGCAACAACTAGAACTCCAATCCAAGAATAAGAATTATGGAAATATTCCACTTTAATAGTCAATCAGAACCCTACGTGGGGTGTTCCATAATCCATTAAATTACATACTTCTATCAGTGCTTTATCATTAATTATAAACAGTCTCGTGTCAATTTCTACAAGTTTCTGTATCACTTATTTGAATAAGCTACTTTCATAGAAAATCCAAATATATAACATTCCTAGAAGACAACAGCAAGAGTTCCATAAGATATACCCTGTTAAACACTTCTGGAAGACAACAGTTAGAGTTCGTAAGTAAAATATTGTTACGACAGCGAAAGTCACGTGATCCTGGTAATACATAAGGAGTATCTAGAAGGTTCCTGAAGGCTCGAGTGTTTGCCAGACGACCTCTATTTTGTATATATAAGTCCGGCAAATAAAGTGACGGCATAGATAATTGCAGACAGGCAGAGATAGAGATGGACAATTCAGTCAAGCGCGGTAGTGACCAAAAGTAAAGTTCGTGAATCGTGAATTATAGCTTGTGCTTAACTTAAAATGACTGTGGAAATTAAGTGTATTGCAAAGTTGTATTGAGAAAGAATAAACTAGTTTTCTTTAAGAAAGGACTTGTATTGCTAAAGTTTCATTCGAAAGAAATTATACGGGAAATTAACAAACGACCAGAGACCTAACAAATTGGTATCAGAGAGTGGGACAGAAAATAAAAATAAAAAAGAAGAAGATGGAAAAGAGAGGTGGCAAATCAAACTACAGCTTAGCAGATTTGATGGCAGCGATAAAAGAACAGAAAAACAAGAAGAACGAGAAAAGAATCAAGAAGAGAGACAACAGCAGTTGCAAGAAAACCTGCAACAGTGGCAGCTCGAACAGCAAACTAAACAAGAAGAGAGATTACAGCAGTTGTTGCAGGAAAAAAGAAAAGAAGCAAGAAGAGATATTACAACAGTTGTTGGAGGAAAAAGAAAGAAACAAGAAGAAGAAAATAAACAAGAACAGAAACATAACAAATTGGCGTCAGAGGGTGGAAGAGAAAATAAAAAAAAAGAAGAAGATGGACAGGAGAGGTGGCAAATCAAACTACAGTTCAGCAGATATGATGGCAGCAATACAAGAACAGCAAAAGAAACAAGAAGAACGAGAAAAGAATCAAGAAGAGAGACAACAGCAGTTGCAAGAAAACCTGCAACAGTGGCAGCTCACACATCAAAATAAACAAGAAGAGAGATTACAGCAGTTGTTGGAGAAAAAAAAGAAACAAGTAGAAAGAGAAAATAAACAAGAAGAGAGATTACAGCATCTGCTGGAGGAAAAAGAAAAGAAAAAAGAAGAACGATAAAATAAACAAGAAGAGAAATTACAGCAGTTGTTGGAGGAAAAAGAAAAGAAGCAAGAAGAGAGATTACAACAGTTGTTGGAGGAAAAAGAAGAAACTAGAAGAGAGATTACAGCCGTGGCAAGATAACTTGCAACAGTGGCAGCTCGAACAGCAAAATAAACATGAGAGACTACAGCAGTGGTTGGAGGAGAAAGAAAATAAGCAAGAAGAAAGTATCCATCAATTGAGAGAAAGCCAGAGTAAACAAATGGAAAACATTAGTAAATTTCAAAGCGAATTAAATACATTAAAGGATGATTTATTGTCAAGGAGTATACATTAAACATCGACTTAATCAGACCTAGACAATGGCAAGCCCCTTCCAGACCCCGCAGTTAACCCCTAATGCAGACATCTTCAGTTCTGTTAGAAGTCACATCCCTGATATGAATGTCAGCAATAAGGGTGACCTAGTACGAAGGAAGCCACAGAAATTCAATGGGAAGGCACCGTGGGAAGCATATAGAGCACAATTTGAGCTCCTGGCAGAGATGAATGGATGGACAGAAGAGCAGAAAGCAGTATATCTGGCAACGAGCTTGAAGGGACAACCACTGGAAATACTTGGACAGTTGTCAGTAGACGACAGGCACAATTATAGAGCTCTGGTAGCTGCTCTAGAACTCAGGTATGGAACTCAAAATCAGTCCAAAGTCTACAGGGCTAGGTTTAGGACGAGAATCCGTGCTAAAGGGGAGAGCCTACAACAGCTGGCACAGGACTTGGAAAGCATGGCACACAAGGCCTACCCAACTACACCACCCGATGTCCTCAAGCTATTGCTGAGAGATCAGTTTGTAGATGCCTTGGACAGTCCACAACAGAAAATACAAGTAAAGCAAGCACACCCCTCTACTATGCAGGATGCAATGGCCAAAGCTTTTGAATTCGAATGCTATGTTAAGTCCAGCACAGAGGTACCAAGGTTGGCACAGTCA
>NW_013667304.1:195994-208585 GCF_000517525.1 Limulus polyphemus | reverse complement strand
GATTCTGCATCTCAGCAAACCCTTGTGAGTAACAAGGTGCTAGATCACAAAGAAGTACCAGAAGTCATACAGAAGCTGTGTGGTGTAACAGGACATTATACATGGTTGTACCAGTGTGGGTAACTATTGAGCTCATGGGCATGAAAGACAGACACAATTGAAGACCAATACATACTAGGGTTGGACTAGTTACTACCAAGGAAGTGTGTAATTAATTTTGATAAAATGACGTTTGGGAACAACGAAGGCCAAATTCCAGTAAGCGTTAAAAGAGAAGTTTAACTAACCAGGTGCCATCAAGCTGTACTCATAGTGACTGAAGAAGTTGAGGATGGTGAAGTGGAACCAGGTATAGATATTAAAGCAGAATGGGAGAAAGACCAAGATTTGAAGCCAATGATTGATTTTCTAAAAGCAAGTGTTTTGTGCTCTGCTTGGTAGAAGGTGTCTAGCTTAAGCCCTGTAACAAAGAACTATTGGGCACAATGGGACCAGTTGAAGCTTGAAGATGGTATTTTTCTCCGGAGATGGGAAACTGCAAATGGGAAAGTGACGACCTGGCAAATAGTTGTACCGAGAAAGTTACGGGAAGTTGTGCTGCGTCAATCCCATGATACTTTAACAGGAGGACATCTTGGAGTTAAGAAGACATTGAGTCACCTGCAGCAAAGATTTTACTGGATAGGTATGAGGCAAGATATGGAAGAATGGTACAGGACCTGCGGTACATGTTGTTCTAAAAGGGGGCCCATGCATACTGGATGTGCTCCAATGAAGTTATATCAAATTAGTGCACTAATGGAAAGAGTAGCCATTGACATTGCTGGTCCTTTGCCCCAATCTCGTGCTGGAAACAGGTACATTTGTGTGGTGGTGGATTGTTTCAACAAGTGGCCTGAGGCATATGCTATACCGAATCAGGCTATTAAGGATTTCTTCTGCAGGTTTGGTATGCCATAGGAACTGCATTCTGATCAAGGCCGTAACTTTTAATCAGCTGTGTTCCATGAATGCTGCAAATTGTTTGACATACGATAGACCAGGACAACGCCACTTCACCCACATCCTGATGGGATGGTAGAAAAGTACAATTGGACACAGGGACAGGAATAGGCAAAGTATTCTTATTGCTACCAAGATGACTGGGATGTCTTACTCCCTCCACTGTTGATGGCCTATAGAACAGCAGAACAAGAAACCACTGAATACACTCCAGCAAAGCTGATCTTTGGTCGGTAACTTCGGTTGCCAGTAGACCTGATAACAAGACACCCACTTAACGAAGAATTGTCTGAAAATGTGCCAGAGTTAGTGAAAGTGCTCTCTGAAAGGATGGATGATATTAATCATCAAGTGCGTTCAAACTTAAAAACGTCTGCTGATTCCATGAAGATATGTTATGATAAGAAATCTACCGAAGTCAGCTTTGTACCAGGAGACAAGGTGTGGTTGTATAATCCCAGAAAGACCAAAGGGAAGTCTCCTAAGTTGACTTCTCCGTGGGAAGGCCCATATGACATAGGGGATCGTCTCGCAGACGTGACTTTCGGAATAAAATGTGGTCGACGAGGTAAGCCAAAGATGGTGCATTCCAACAGGCTTTGGCATTATCACCGTCCAGGACATTTCAATTGGAACGAAATGAACAACATAACAAATGACGCCGCTGAAGACGCTTCACCTGAAAAAACCACTGTTGAAGAAGAAAGTCTACCTGGTTTTAATAAAGAAAACAGTGAATCCATTAATGTAGTTACTACCACTGATGTGACTGCTACCGATAATAGAATATTTCCTGATGGAGCAGATGAATTCCACGTAAAGCAGAAGCCAATGAGATGGAGACCAGTACGAAAGAAGAATCGTCTTATAAAATTAAGAGACTTTGTTGTGTTTTAATTTTGTGTTTGTAAGTTCTGTACATTTAATTAAGTTATTGTTAATTATCTATTGGTTTAATGTAAATGGCTATTGTTCGGTATGATCCATACGACAGTGGAAGTAACGTGACGCTGGTAAGACATGATGAATTTCTCGAATGATCATGAATTATCGGGGAAGACCGAGTTTGTTCAGAACGCCCTCTTTTTCAATATATAAGCCTGGCAGATAAAGCCTGCGGGGTGGAATGAAGAGAGTTCTAGGTAATTTACGATTCTGTTTTGAGCTAGTGTGTTTTGTTATCGAGATTGTGAATCGCTGTGATTTAGAGTGTATTTTATAAAAGTAGTTAATTTTATGTGACGAGAAACGTAATGACTGTGAAATTACCGCGTACTAAAGTTTGTATCAAGAAATAATATACTGGTTTAATCAAGAAAGGACTTCCTCGGAAACAATTTCTACCGGAAATTAACAAACAAGCAGATGCATAACACTTTTGTGTAGCTTTGTGCTTAATAACAAACAACAGCTGTTCTATTAATACTGTTACGACAGTGGAAGTCACGTGGCACTAGTAACACGTGATGAGTATCTAGAAGATTCACGAAGAGACGAGATGTACGCTTTTATAGTATATAAGCCGGCAAATAAAGTGAGTGACGGCAAGAATATAGTTGCAGATAAAGAGATTGAAGATGTAGACACGGATAATCGAGTCAAGCGAGCACCGTAAGTAAAGTGCGAGAATCGTTGTGAATTATAGCTTGTGTTTAAGTTAAAATGATTGGAAATTAAGTGTATTGCAAAGTTGAAGTGAGAAAGAATAAACTAGTTTTACTTAAGAAAGGACTTGCATCGCAGAAGTTTCTCGGAAAGAATTTCTACGGAAAATTAACAAACGACCAGAGACGTAACAGTACCTTTATGCATTTGAAATGTATTGTTATATGAAAAGCGAAATTTTGATCCCTTCTCTTTAAAAATAGCTAAACATTAGCCCCTGTTCAGGACAGTTAGTGTGTTAATAAAGACGAGATTTTGTGGAGCTAACGATGAAAATAATCTTTATAGAAACGTGTTATAAGGCTACGTTTCTCAAAACTAGACGAGTCCAAAGCACATAAATTATATTATTTATTTTAACTTTAATATGAACATTCATTACTCAAATGTCCTAACATTCAATTACGTTTTTTATAAGTGATATCCTTCATTCAGCCATAGTTCTAGACATGAAATTGGCAAACTGAAAGGCTGTACAGTCCCTAATAGGATTACTGAACAATGAAGCTTGGGAAGTCTGAATCAGAATTACTAAACTCTAAAGGTTGTAAAGTCTGAAACAGGATTATTGAAAACTGTGCAGTACGACACAGGATTATTGAAGACTGTGCAGTACGAAACAGGATTGCTGAATAAACGGTTCAAGTAACTAACAGTGTATTTACGGTAATGATTTTTTGATTAATTTATTAGAAATTAATAATAGTACCTTGTAACTGGAAGACTTAATGTGAATGTATTGGACTGTGAAGTAAAGCTTGTCTGATGGAATCCTAGGAATGAAGAATTATATTACGGTGAAGGGCATCAAGGTGAACATTCAGTCGATTCACTTGGTTTGAACTCATTTCTTTATCTATGTGGAACATTATTGTAAGCACTACTTCTAACTGTAGTAAACCTTATGAATACTTACAACACACGTAAAGAACAAAATCGAACAAGCTATTCTTAAAGATTTCAGAAGAAAAGTTATTTGTTCTTTACTAGTTTTCTATGTTTTGTGGTTTCATTTCATGAGGGCTGTTCTCATGAGAAAGTAGTACTGCAAATCTTTTTTTCGTTAGTTCTGTAAAATATAAATGTGAAATAGAGAAATCTGTGAATGTCAGATAGCGGAAAAATATGAACTTAACCCTAAATCAAGCGTTACTGTAAACGTCTGAAGTCCAAGTGATTTTTTTTGTTGTTGTCGTTGTTTTAGGCAACTCATTACTTCATATTATTAATTCAACAGAATCTAAAATTTATTATAAGTAAAAACCTCCTTTGGATAAACAACACTACAAACGTCTAATTAAAAACACGGCCAACAACAGTATATACATGTCTTTTAAATAATTAGCTAACTTTTGCTTTGTCATTCATTTTCCAAAAACTGTTTTTTTTTAATTTTGCATCTTGAAGGAGATCAGATAATAGTAGCTTTGAGGATAGAAAAATCAGAAGAAGAACACTGTCACTATGGGCGTCTGTTGGGACACTTGCACATCAGCACTCAGAAGGGAAAATGGAGCATAATAGTATTGTTTTATTAGCTTGAAATTGAAGTATTTTGATTGACATAACTAATTTTGCGTTTGGAGAAAGAGCTAAAAAAGCAAAATGGATTCTTGAAGTAATGTCATAATATTGTGCAATAGTGTCTTCAGAAATTTGACAAGATTAGACGACCTAGTGTGGAATAATTACTTTATTGATAGACATCATCAACCACTGAAAACCAAGTCAAGGAATGGTATGGTTGTCAGCATTTGTTTCAATTATTGTTTGTTTGTTGTTGTGTTTTTTTTTGGGGGGGGGGTAGATAGTGCCATGTTAGTGATCAGTGGGAAGTTTCTGTGCTAAAAGAGAATGCCGCTTGTTGAATATATTTACTCTCTGTGATCACTGATACATGTATTAGAGGAATGTTTTACTGCCAGTACTGATATGTCTATTAACATAATAGAGGTATGTATTCAATTCACATTTTTGTTATTTTGCCATTAAAGTTATTATTTACATCATTAACAGACAAATGTTAATTGATAAGAGTTTGATTTATAACAAGAGATGATAAGATAACAACTGACACCAGTTTCACACTCATACATATTGAATTTTGATATAGACCAGTATTTACATCATCAAACACAGCTTCTTCAATTAGTAAATACGTTCAGTTTATTTTACCACCTATTCTTCAGTGACCAAAATAGTGTAGCAAGCAATGCCTTCAGATAACTCAATGGTTTTTCTAATGGTACCTTTTTTCTTTGCTTCCTGAAATCATAAATAAAATTTGCTAAAATGCATTCATACATTCTTAAATGAATGGTTATTCTCAAGGAGAGCTGGTCAGTAAATCAATGTTACTAACATACAGAAGAAACATTTACCACACACACACATGGGGACAGCTTGACCTTGTGGTTAGTATTTTGGATTCATATTCAACAAGTTGCGAGTTTGAATCTTATTCGCTTAAGCTTGTTCTGAAGGAAAGGTAATCTTTTCTTCACTTGATTGGTCGACTCACACTTGCCAATATTCACTTTTAAGATCCACAGTTGAAAACCATATTAATCCAAATAAAGCATCTAAATTATGGTTAATCCTTGGCAGTGGTCGGCATCCTTCTTTGTGACTTCATTCACCCTTCTATAATCCATGCAGAACCTTCTTCTTTACAAATAATATAGTCTAAGATACTCGGTTGGTTTAGTAAGTGGAATGTGTTTGACTAACTGACTCATGAGAGCCTCATACCTAGTATCAATCTTGATACATTTTGTCTGACCTAAGACACGAGGTACAATGGAAAAGGTATCTTGGTATTCCATGAGCAAGTCATATAATATATGCTATTGATAATTTGTTAGACTGCCACAGTTCTAATCATACAGCTTTTTTAAATGAGATGACAAGCTGTATTTATGTGAGGATTTGACATCAGAATTCAAATATATCGTCTTGAATGTGATTATTTTCATCATTCTTTGTTGTGTAAGACTTATCTGTACACCTTCATATCTTGTAAATTTCTATAAAGAATTGCCTCGAATTTCATGGTTTGTTGTGTTTATGGCAATGCTTATGATATCTTTATTCTTCAGATCGACAAGAGTTCTTTCATTAATATATGCTTCAGAATATTTTGTATTGTTTGGTTCTACTACACCCCTGTAAATAGGTGTAAGTTTATTCCACATAAGTTCTGGTATAAGTTCTTCACTTATCTTTGGTAAAAGAATTGTCTCCCTTTTTATAACGGGGATCTCAACCTTAGATGCTGCAATTGTCACATAGTGCATAAGTATTTCCTGGTCAAAGAATGTTAAAATTATTCAGGGATAATCTCACATCCATGTTTCATAATATGCACTTTCCTCAATGTCAATTACCTACACACCGTGTTTTGTAAAGAAACTTCCAACAATGAGGGTGACTTCGAAGTTCCTTTTACTTGAACTTTATTTCCACTTGTTGTTTGCATAAGTTCATCATTTATCTTCATCTCCGGGTGAGATTTCCCCGCATTCAAATACCAGATTGTAGCTGCGGAGCTGATGTCGATCAGAATGCAGTAAGACTTTCCATCAATGAATCTATTAACTCATGGATTCCTTTCGTTAAACAATATGCTCTTTTCTTCTAATGGGACAGATGGTTGTGATTAGGGGAGTAATAATGACGTTTATCACTGAGCTACGGAAATTTAGCTGTGTATGTCAAGTTAGGGGAGATTAATTTTTGGTGTCAATTTCATAATAAAGTCAACTTTAAATGATAAAGAGAAAATACTTTTTTCTGAGCTAATACTAGAAAGTATTTTTCAGAAATGTCAAACAACAATAATTGAGTACACATAATGTATAAGACATCCAGTATTGGATGACATTATAACGCAATACATAGAAATAATGCCACTTTCATGTAGTGTTTGGTCATCCCTAAAAGTTCTATTGAAATGAGAAAGAACATACTTCACACTTTTGCTTTGACATATTATGTCTACTTTACAGAAGTCAGTACAATGATTATGACCTGGCTCATAATGTTTGAATACCTAGACGTGTCTTGAGCTAGAATGTTACAAGTTTGGGTAAAATTGGTTGAGTTGGAATAAGGCATTTTTAATTATCTGTTGTTACCTTTATGAGTTTATGAGCATTTTGTTTTCCACTACATTTCGAAAATAAAAGACTTTGATCAGATCATTCAATAAGTTATAGTGGTGATGATCCTATATTTGAAAATGACTTTGAAGGCATTTTAGACAACAACTACTACAAAAATTGAGTGATGTAAGCTTAACATAACATAATGTTTTGGGACAACAAGGGATCTATTGGTCTATCTTGGCTGTTCCATCTTTCAAGCTAAACTACAATTATTAACTAAATATTTTTTTAAATCTCAAAGCCAGCCCTTATCATTCACATAATTATCAAGCTTTCTTTTTTAAACTCACTTAAATTTACTGTCTCCTTGTGGTAAGCAAAAGTAGAATAGAAACATATCAAGAAAAAATGCATCCAGTCAGTAACTAGAGCTGGATTGGCATCCAGGAGGAAGTAGGAAAATCACTAGGCTAAGGTAATTATTATTGAAGCTTCATCCCAAGGTTTTTTCTACTGGTGCATCCTCTAAAACGCTACATATCTGGAAACCTAATTCAGGTAAATGGGATATGCAAATCCCTTTGAAATGCAACGATAAAAACTTTAAAAAATCCTGCAACATAAGCAGAATAATGTGGTAATGTAGAAATATCAAAGACTGAATAAACCATAAACAAGTCTGTTGTTGGCACATTTATAATATAATGTCATTCATTTAATTCCTTTGACCCCATGATGACGAGTGCAGTCACAACGTCCCGGGTACTAGCTTATACTAAATAAAATACATACGTCTGTTCACTCACTCCGTATACTGAGAAGTAGGTATAATCAAATAAAATAGTGAAGGGAGTGTGATCTTCTCAATCTACTGTGTGACAAGCTCTGGAACTGTGAATAGTATAGGATATGTCAATACCTTGAGAGAAGCTTCACTGTCTAGGCTAAAAGACAAGCTACACTCTTTTTCAATAATATGTATTATAACTTCCTTAGAAATGAGTGTAGCTGTATGTATATCAACACAAAGGAATGAATGAGGCATACGATCATGTCACCTTGTACGAAAAAGTGCATGAACAAATGGAAGAAATATTTTTAAAACTTGGAAGTGTAGAAATGGCCATGGTGTAATAAAACTTCGACTGTATATCCTCATAAGGGAGCATGTTAAACACCCATCTATCTACGTAGCTAATGTACAAAATCCTTCACGCATTAGTTCCATCGCCAAAGTCTAATGTGACAATGCAATAGACAGCATATATAGTACACCACAGAACACTTTAAACATTAGAGACCACCTAATTATTTTCAGTGTAAGTGCACACAGTCCACTGTGCTTGGACTCAGTGTGACCAGTACTAGATGTTTTAGTTTTGGAATTGCAGTTTTATCATTGCACAAGTAAACCTGGCTGTCAATTTCTACACTAGGTCCATCTCTATCATTATAAGTACATACAATATGATGTCGATTTCATGGATCCGTCAGAGCAGCCACTACAGTGTTATGTACAAAATGACTGCTGTACTAACCCAAGTTGACAGAAAGATCCAAATCAAGTTCTAGTGCAGCAGACATTGTTTGTTACTGGCCTTCATTTACCTGTTGTGGTGTTGACCTGAATAATACGTACTTCCAATGATCCTGTATAACAGTAGGATACAGATATTCTTGTAACAATTAACCAAGCACAACACATATTAAGTTGGCCATTCTTCCTCCATACTCATGGCATGTTTGGAAGTATAACTCCAACTGTATTAGCATTAGAAAATCCTGCTGATCCACTGAAAACCACATCTACTGTACCAGGATTAATGTAGTATATGCTACAGTGGAAGCTATGGAGTGGCATATTAATGCAAGTTTGATACTTTGGGATTTTATCGGCTCTGAAAGCTGTTTCAGAGGAGCTGGGATCACAATGCACTTGCTAGTACAACTGGTCTCCATCTTTGTTCCAACACGTGGCTTAATGCGACCAACTCAAAACACTGTCTCTGTGAGAGATGAGGTGTCCTGTAGTCCCATGTGGTGCCATGTGGGTTCATTTTCTAATCCTTCAACAAATTTATCGATGAACACCTCATCAAGACCCTTGGGAGACATGCTAGAAAATGATTTCCTATATGATCCACTTAAACAAACTTCATAAGTTGCCAATTTCGATTGAGATCCTCGCTTTCGAGCTTCGAACTCAACCCTATTGATCAGTTGGTTCTCCACAAATTCGAATCTGTGGTGCAGCTCGTTGATAACTGCGTCTCAGTTGAATCACACTTCATCAAAATGCTCTAGAGCATTGAACACTGGACCTTAACTCAGTATTAGCATTAACTGTCCCTCAGTTCAGGCATTCCAAGCAACAACTTGGTTAAAACATTTGATGAAATGGTCTAGATCCCCTTTTGTTTTCCCTTCAAAAATGGCAAGATAACTCATTTTACCTCACCACCAAGTGTTGTCTAAAGACTCCTACTGCCAAATTATCTGCTAAAATGTGGCCAACATTTCCTGAAAACTGGATATGCATGCTTTTTCACAAATGTGATGTCCCAGGACTAAGTCCATAATTGGTTGAATCATAATGACATGGTGCATTGTAATGTGGTATTTTCAAGTCACAAATAGAATTTGTAGAGTTCATGCAAGAGATTTATGAGAACTCTTGTGACCCAGATACTTCGACTGAGTGTTTCTTTCAGTGTGTAAGCAGGTCTGACAAGTTTTAAACAAACTTAAATAACAAAAAGTAAACTTAGCAGATGGTGGCGAGCAGTCCTTCCTCTTGAGCTAGAATACTATAATACTAAACATGAATGGCTCCTAGTCGAAATTAGATTTTTACTGTATCCAGAAAAGGAGAGATCTTAATAAAGAAAGAATGCCTGCATTACAAACATTAACTTACTTTCTCTGTCCAGTGTACAATGTAAACTCGTGACCATTGTTTCCTGAAAGCATTGGTTAGCTATTCAGTTTTAGTTGACATCATAATTGGCCTACAAAGGATATTCCAATTTCAACTAGTTTAACCCAGGCTCAATGTACAGTAATGAAATATCCTTGCAGGCAGAAGATATCATCTATCAGTAGAGCTAAGGGCTGAAGCAACTGGAATAATGTAATGTTAGCAACTATTAACCACATGCTGCCACCATAACAAAGTAGAAACTAAATAATCAATATATTTGAAAAATCATGTTACTATAAAAGGTATGGGACCACATTATATCTACATACCATAGTACAGAACTTCATCATTACATCTTGTAATGTCTTCAGCCAACATACATAGTTTTAGAGTATTGTAAATATCCCTGGACACCTTAGAAATCTCTTGACTTACACCTAATTCCATTGTAAAAAAAAATGTGCCAGCTGATATTTATAACCAAGCTGTAATGAAATGCATCAAACTTTGTCTAGTGCCTGCATTTCATCACTTTTATCAGACTATACACAGTGCCTTATAATGCCAGGACTGAACCATGAAGCCCCTCAATGAACCTCGAGATGTTTAGGTCACTTCTGCCATAAACTTTCTCTACTGCCCCATGCTTCTTCAAATGAGTGCAATAATTTGAGGTTGTTTTAGGGTCACCTGGGATAGCCATTGAGGTGTTCTTTAACCCTTTAGTGTTGAAGATGGATCACTCTCATTATGCTTGGTGAAAACTCTGGATCCAGGTGGGTGTTTCTCCTGCTACGACTATATCACTGTGGTATACAAGAATACCTTGTGTTTTGTACCTCCTTGTAATAATATAAGAATTTTTCAACAGCTGTTATTTGTGCAAGTATGAGAAATTTCCACATAACACGTTGGTCAAGATGGTTATCAAGCTACTTTTGTTCTAATTATATATTGTTCTGTGTTATTCATCTTTCCAAGGTGAATATAGCTGCAAGGACAACCGTAGTATGTGAAGTTAAACAGTTGTTTTTTCTACTGACAGTTGGATGATAGTTTGATATTATGACCTCCCTTACCTTTCATTGATAATGAATGACTAGTCATGTGGATAGCACTAGTTGTTCTGGGTAAACCTGATGTTAATGAGCTAAGTAAATAACGTGAGTTTTATTCAATCTGGAACAAGATCTCAACAGAACATGATTTCATCTGAGTTAATCGGTCTACAAAATCATGGGATGAATTCAAACCTAACTCTTCAATAAGGGCAACTGTTGGTTCTGGTAAATAGAGAACGTTTTCAATGTGTTTCGTTGAATAAAGATTGTTTATTATGATTCCATGTTCGTGTTTAGTTTCTCTTTAGTTCTCACGAGTTAAGTTAGTCAGAGAGTACAGAATTATTTTGCTATAAATATCTTATGAATCTATCAGTCCTCTCACTCTTAGGGAAAATTAGTGCGATCTGAAACTACCACATCCACCATAGCCTTCAGGTCTGTGGGATAAGTTTGTGATCTCAGGAAATTCCTTTCCATGATAGAACACTTTACAAACACTGTTGTACTGAAAAGTTAACAGAACAAGAAGCATGTTCAAAATAACTTTTGCAATAACATTCCTGATCATGGCACCAAACTTTGTATTTGTTAATTCGTCTGAGATATTCAAGTACACTGATATATGAGAGAAAATTAATATCTGCAAAATAAGCTGCTAAATTCTATAACTTGTTGAAGTAGTAGTGTATCTGGAGTAATAGACGAAAGTTCTGCAAAAGGGAGACAAAACAATAGTGATAACAGGCGGAAACTAGATGAGATCTCTTGTTCCAAATGAGATAAATAAAGAACTTTGAGAATGAAATTCCCGAGCAGATACAATGAGATGTGTAGTTGGTTTGTTTCTTGCAATTGGCAATTAAGTTTCTAGATGTTTTATATTGGAATTGATCTCCTTCTATATATTTCCTACAGCTTTTTCGGTATTATTATGATTATAATCTTTCTTTACTTTTCCGACCGTCTTTGACCTCATTTTTGAATGTCAGTATACTTCATCTTAATAATAAACGTAAAGGTTTTCTCTTCTTCTTCTATTTCTCTCAAATAGTTCCCTAACAGTCTAACACACTTAATCGCCAGGTGGTAGTAAGGTATTGTTACGCCTCCGGTCGTTAATTAATTTTCCGTAAAAATTATTTCCGAAGAAACTTTACCGATACAAGTCCTTTCTTAAATAAAACTGGATTATTCTTTCTGAATACAACTTTGAAATACACTTAATTTCCACAGTCGCGCTATAACAAACGCTATAATTCACAACGAATGTCTCACGTGCTCGACTCAACAATACTCTCTCTCTGTCCCCAGTTCAATTACACATTGTTGCCGTCACGTCTTCACCGTCTTATATGTACAAGAATACCGAATCTAGTAACCTCTCGCGGTTTCATGAACGTTCTAGAAGTGCATGACGTGTTCATGGCGTCACGTGACCTCCGCTGTCGTAACATTGCCCCTTCCTTAGTAGTGTTCGTCCCGAACAATAGCCACTTACATTAAACCAATAAACAATTACCAATAACTTAATTAAATGTACAGAATTTACAAACACAAAATTACAATTCAACAAAGTCTCTTAATTTTACAGGACGTATCTTCTTCCGTACTGGTCTCCGTCTCGTTGGCTTCTGCTTCATGTGGAGTTCGTCTGCTTCATCAGGAAATGTCCTATCATCGGTAACAGTCACACCAGTGGTAGTAACTTCATCAAGGGCTTCACTATTTTCCTTCTCAAAACTGAGTAGAGTTTCTTCTTCGACAGTGAAGCTTTTTCAGGTGACACGTCTTCTGCAGCGTTATTTGTTCTGTTGTTCACTTCGTCCCAACTGAA
>NW_013667304.1:183168-195017 GCF_000517525.1 Limulus polyphemus | reverse complement strand
GCCGAGAAACTGTCCATTCAAACTTCTGGCCTTTTTTAGCAAATCATGTAGTGGAGCAGCTATAGGTACCAACTGTAATAGGTACAGAGTCCCAAGAAACGTCTTAACTCTTCCACATTGTCTGGTGTTGGCCAATCATGCACTACTTTCACCTTCTCAACATCAGTTTGTACACCATGCTCACTTACAATGTGCCCTAAGTAAAGCACATCTTTCTGGAACACGTGGCATTTCTTGGGATGGAGTTTGAGGTTTGGACTATGCTCTCTTATAGAGGTCAGTTAAATGTTCTGGAAGTATATGTCCTTTCTTTAAAGTTGTATTTCTTGCTTTAACATTGACTGGCTCTATCTCCTGGCAGACACCCAACAATGCCCCTTCCTTAAGTGTCTGCTCACATATGGATTTCCTGCAAGGTCAGTGTTGTGCTCACCTGATGTCACCACTGTTAGTAGGTGTTCATGCTATTATGTTACTCCATGAAGAGCACATGAATAGTATATATACTTTCTGATATTGAAGAAATGTTACTTACTCTTCTTTAGAATAGCTTTATCAAACTTAGAAACACTTTTGACTAATAATTTGTCTTTATGAGATTCTCTTTAAAATTTCACTTCTACAAACATTACGTAGATGACATCTTCATGGTTTGGAATTATGGTCTTGCTCAGCTTTTAAACTCCTTTCGATATCCAAACTTGTAGTTGCTTCCCAAATGATTAAAGCTATTAGTGTTGTTAGTGATACTGTTGAAAAATGGAAAACATACATTCCTGTTTTAATAAGTCAAAATCATTGTTGCAGAGGTCCTATTTTATCGAGACAAATCTATCATTACAAACATTGCTGTTGTAATGCCCAAACCATTTGTTACAGACGTTGCTGTTCTAATGAGTCAAACCCATCATTACAGATGTTCGTGTTGTAATGAGACAAACCCATTGTTACAACTGTTCTTGTTCTAATTAGACAAATCCATTATTACAGACATTCCTGTTCTGATCAAACAAATTCATGTTCAAAAGTTTACATTTTTAAAGGTGTCAAAATTTAATATCCAAGCATTCTTGTGCTCAATGATGTCAACAATGGCATTATTTTAAATAGATGATGAAAGTAACTATAAAGTAGGATGGCTATCAACCATTGTGTTAAACTATCTGAAAGTTCTAATTCCATTTTCAAACCAGATTGGTATGGTCAGTCTTCAAAGAAACATCAAGTTTAGTGCAAAACTTTCATTACTTGTAGAGCTGAATAGTTGTACAATACAGTATGCTGTATACAGACTGTCATGCTGACAAAAGATACAGTGGGGAAACCATAAGATTAATCACTGCAAGGGAATCAAGAATACACAAGGATCAAGATTCATGTTTTACAGCAAAAATGTTAAAAATTACCAGAACTGTTGTTAGTAAAAACGATATTGGAAATATTTTGAATAATAAACTCAAACCACCAGTTAACAGTAAAAAAATATAAATACACTAAAACCTGTCACATGAATTACAGCAGACTAAGACTAATTCTGCTGTAATTCATGTGATACATGGTTATAGTTGTTTTTTTTTCATATGTGCAAGTACAAGTTATACTTATTAGTATGTGGACACACACACTTTAGTTCTGATCTGCAGTACTGCTTTCATGACTGCTAATTTAAATACTGGTGTGGTATTGTTGTTAGTTCTGATCTATAGTACTGCTTTCATGACTACTAATTTAAATATTGTTGCGGTATTGTTGTTAGTTCTGATCTACAGTACTGTTTTCATGACTACTAATTTGAATATTGTTGGTATTGTTGCCATTTTCATTATGTTAGTGTTTAATCAAAGTTTTCTTTTGTACCCTTGTCACTACGAAGTGTAGGCCTATGGCCATATGTTTTCTACTGGCCCTGCATGGCCAGGTGGTTAAGGCACTCGACTCGCAATCTGAGAGTCGCTGGTTCGAATCCCTGTCACACCAAACATGCTCGCCCTTTCAGCCGTGGGGGCGTTATAATGTGACTGTCAATCCCACTATTCGTTGGTAAAAGAGTAGCCCAATAGTTGGCGGTGGGTGGTGATGAGTAGCTGCCTTCCCTCTAGTCTTACACTGCTAAATTAGGGACGGCTTGCGCAGATAGCCCTCGTGTAGCTTTGCGCGAAATTAAAAAACAAACAAACATGTTTTCTACTAGATTTATGTTTGTGGTTTGGAGCGGTATGCAATTTCATATTCTTTCTGTCTTATTTAAATATGTAATTTCTACTTTCTTTAAGAGGAATGAATTAAGGACATCATCAGTTGATTATTTTGTCTTAGAAAGTGTGTATTAAAATAATCATCTGTTCCAAGTATGAGTATCAGATAACAAATGTTCTCACCATATGCATCTGAAACTTGGGTTTCAATGAAAAAAATATGTGAGAGAAGCATATTTTGCATAGAAAAAAACACAACAGGCGGTTGTTACTCATTTCAGTGTACTCACCATGAATACTGTTCTTAAACAATCTATCAAAGAATACTTCTCTGGTTATGTTCACACTTTCTATCTTGTTTCCTAACAGATTACTTCACCCCTCACCACACAATATCAGTGGTACTGCTGTAATATGGTTCCAAGAAGTTAAAGCAAGTCTTTGGTGGCTTATCAATGCTGTTGTACTGGTTGGATCGAGTGCCTACGCTCGTATTAAACAAGTGGAAATGCAAAAGGCATATCAGGCTTCATATTCCAAAAATGGGAAATCTATTAAATCAACATCAGTTTAAGGGTTTTTTATTTTAAAATGAGACATCACATCTCTCCTCAAAATTTAAGATCAGATGTTCTATAGTTATGTCCTTTATTTACTCACATTAGATCAAAAGTTCTTTAGTTTTTCTCCTAAGTATTTAGGAATAGCTTATACCAGGGATGGCAAACTTTTTAGAGCCAAGTGCCAAAATGCATGAAACAAATCGGAAAACTTCCAGCATATCAAATACTTTTTGTACTTTAATTAGGACAAATTACATTATTTATTACTAGTATAATTTTGTATTGGTCTACTGCTAATTAAGTTGTGTTAAATTTGCTGTTGAATCTTTGAGGATACTTTTTAAATATTAGGTTGATAATTAGTCCTCTTCAAAGTTATGCAAACAGCACTGACTTTCATCGTTAAATCTGTTCCTTAAATCAGACTCTACAAACTTTCACAGGTGTAGGTACATGAAAAAATTATTATATTTACCACTGACATTTTTTTTCAATGTAGAAAACGTTACTGGCAAGCTGTTCGAAGCTTTAGTAACCTCATCCTCAACTTTTACATTTGACATAGACATGGCCAAACACTGTCATGTCAATTCAACAAACTTTTCTTTCCAAATGAAGTTAGTGTGAAATTTAATTAATTCTATTTCCAAATTACTTTAATACAATATAATAAAATTTATCGAGTTTCAAGTTTTCCAGCAATACAGGATCAGAATATTTCAGAAATTTTACCGCATCTTCGAGTTACCCAAAGTCTTAAAATCTTGATGAAAAAGTTGTTGCTGCAGCGGTCCTAATCTCTGAGAAAACTTCCAAAATCTGTAATTTCTGGCTCCTCATGAATTTTCAGATCATCAAGATGATTTTTAAGTTGAGGAAAATAATTCAGAGTATGGCTGTCCAAATTGTCTAAGTGTTTTTTTTTCAAAGGCTAGGATGTTATAGATCATGATGTCAGTTGTTGTTCATTAACTTTGCAGTTTAATATTCAGTGCGTTCAAGTGAGTACAGAAATCAGTAAAAAACATAAAATTAGTAGGCCATAGCGTATCATTTAATTCCTGGTAGATTTGACTTTTTTCTTCCATAAACAGTCTTATTTTATTGAGACAGTTGACAAATTGTTCAAGTATACAATCACGACTAAGCCAACGAATGTTGTTGTACATTACATTAACAAATCATTGTACATTAAATTAACTTAAGAAATGACTGAAGCTGCTTTTTATTTAATGCACGGGAAGCAAGGAATATTATGACCTTAGTTACAACTTTCATTACATCTTCAAGGCGTTGTAAGCCAGATTTTGCGCACAATGTTTTTCGATGTATAATGCAATGAAGCAGTACAGTGGGATAACCAATATGTTTTGTAAATAATGTTAGAAATCCAGCTTCTCTGCCAATTGTACTCAGATCACCATCAGTTGCAACAAAGACTATTTTGGAAAGATCTACTTGTGAATTAGAAAACTCAGAAATGACAACATTGCAAATATCTACCCCAGTCGTGGTTCCACTCAGAGTAACAAATTCAAATAGTTCTTCGCAGACTTCATTGTTTTTCACAAATCAAACTATAATAGCTAAACAGGCAGATAATGTGACATCAGTGCTTTCATCGAGGCAAATACAAAAGTAACTACAATAATGGAAATGATTTTTTAGCTGATAATGAATGTATTCATTCATTTTTATCACCATCTTTCACTGTGTTTCAACTAATGGGCTGATCTTTAACACGTTGCAACTTCTTGTTTTTATTTTGAAAGTTTGCCAAAGAAATGGTGCAAGTTCAAACAATGTTTGCTTCATAAAATCTCTGTCACTATTTGGTGTTTTATTCCAAAGTTTTGTATTTCAAAGCATGTGATATAAATTTGTTTTGCTCCTCATCACATTTTTCTGAAGGCTTTTGTAATTTGATTCGTAATGTCATCTGACAGATGAAGTTCGACAAACCACACTTTCAGAACAGAGAACACACAATGCTTTCACATTTCTGTCTATTACACCACAGTTTTCATTCCACCAATCTTGCAAATCTCTGCCATTCCTGTCACACAATTGTAATTTTATAATTTTAGAATATGACATTACTTTTTAAAATAAAACAATATCAAGCACATCCCTTGTAAGACTGACAAAGACTAAACAGCACTCACAAGACTGGTATTGATCGTACTCAAGGTTGGCGAGCTGTTGCCAACTTTTAGAAAAAAGTTTACTTTTCAGGATACATGTAATATTTTTTACTTTACATGACTTTTTTTACTTCACGTCACTGCATCTTTTACCTGAAAATTTACAAAAAATATTTGTTAAGGGAAATTTGGCATGCCAAACTATTTCCTTTCACATGCCACAGGTAGCACATGTGCCAGTGGTTCGCCATCCCTGGCCTATGTAGTTATTATTATGCGTGGGTCGTGAATCTGAAAATTTATGGTTTGTGTTCCATACTACAAAGAACATACTCTGTACTTTAAGGCTATGGGTATACTATATAAATGATGGTTAAATCCCACTATTTGGTTAGACGATAGTATCTAAGATGGTGGTGGGTTCTGCCTTCCCTCTATCAATCCAAATTTAGGGATGGTTATGGGTATATAGTCCCTTCTGTAATAATGCACAAAAATCTTAAAACCTATATATTGAACTTTACATGAATAATCCTTTAGTTTTCTTTTCCATTTGTTGTCATCAGACCAGTAATTCTTGATTCTTTCACCTATATTTCTTAATTTTAGATATCCTTAGTTTTAACTTAACTAAAAGTCCATAAAAAGTCCATTTGTTTTATCTCATATTTCTTGACATTAGATCAAAATGTTATAACATCATTCTTTCATTGGTGGGTTCTTTTAAATAATCTATTGAAAATAATTCATTGTCCAGTAACAATAATATGTTGTTTTATTTTCTCCTTTAACATTTCTATAAACTTCAACATACATACATGCATTATCATAACTAGCCATAAGCCTATGGTACAAATTAAATTAACTAACAAATCAACTTGTACGAAGGGATTTTGATAGCTAACATACTGACTCATTAATTCTCTAACTTGAAGTCACTCACCACACTTCACAACTGTCTTGTACTTATAATCCAGCTTGGAATGTGCTAGAACACTTTGTCACATCCTTCGTTTTCTGGATGTTCTAGGCCTGTCTTATTTAACCTTCCGATTTTAACATCATTAAGATCCACATCTCCCACTACATGATATTTGCATTACAACATTAAAAATATAGCTTATAACAATATCTTTAGTTTTAAATTAACATTAAGAAATATATGTTAAAATTCTGTTTGTTTGTAGTGTATTTCTTTGACATAATATCAAAAGATCTATAGTTTTAAATAATAAATCTGGGTGAAAAGTATTTGTTTTCTACTATGTTTCTTGATATTAGATAATATATTTGTTACAATGATCAATTCTTAATTTTACTGGAAGTGTAAGCATTCTGGTTTAATATTTTCAGTCTTTATTTAGTGTTTTCATTCTTCTGATATTTTAAGCTTCGTAGATATTAAGGGTGGTTTAGTTCTACTATAAGAATATTATATTGTTATTATTATTATTTATAACATCAGTTAAAAGGGTGGAGGTTGGGAGTTTTACTTTGTAGAATTTTTATTAGGTTGGTTTAATTCTACATTAAAGTTATTTCTAAATATTAAGGGTTTCTGCTTTCCCACAACTGGCTGCAGACAGTAAAAGGCAGTTGGAGTTAAGACGTTGTGGGTTCATGCACTCAACTCCTAACCCTTAACTGATTATCCTTAGTTGCTGACAAGTTTTTCATCAGCGTTTGGATTTTGCCTGATAGATGTAATATTTCCAACGCATTTTGGTGCTGGCCCCAACATGGCCAGGTGGTTATGGTGCTCGACTCGCAATCCGAGAGTCGCGAATCCCTGTCACACCAAACATGTTTGCCCTTTCAGTCGTAGGGGTGTTATAATGTGACGGTCAATCCCACTATTCGTTGATAAAAGAGTAGCCCAAGAGTTGGCAGTGGGTGGTGATGACTAGCCTTCCCTCTAGTTTTACACTGCTAAATTAGGGACGGCTAGCGCAGATAGTCCTCGTGTAGCTTTGTGCGAAATTCAAACAAACGAACAAACATTTTGGTGCTATGACCACAGACATTATCATTTACAACTTAAGGATGACAACAGGAAATGATAAATGAGGCATAATTTTGAGTTTCAGTTTCATTATATTGTTTCTAGTTTATATTAAGTTCATTATTGTTTTTGTTTTTTTGTAATTAAGCACAAAGCTACATAATGGGCTATCTGTGCTCTGCCCACCACGGGTATCGAAACTCGGATTCTAGCGTTGTAAGTTCGCAGACATACCTCTGTGCCACTGGAGGGCTCATTATTGTTTAACAATGTTGATTTCAATCACCTATGAACAATTAATGTATTGCATAACATTATATGTATTGAATTATTTATATATATAAGGCATACACGTTTGTATTCCATCTGTAATATTGTTACAAGTCGTCATACATTCAGATGGTAGTATGATGCATTATTTTATTATTAAGAATGCTATATTTTCTATAGTGATATATAACCTTATCTCTAGGCTATTACATTTTGTACAGTAAAATGCTTAATAAGAGGAATTCAGGAATATCCAGTTCCTAATTTTGTTTTCCTGTTATGGTGTATTATTGCATAACAAAATCTTTTAAAAGTAAAATTTTCACCTCACTCCCTGGGGAACCCAGGCATTTTCCAAAAACATTTTTATGGGGATTCCCAAAAAGTGGACCCCAAATTTGGCATTTATTTACATTAGAGAACATAAATAAGTAGGCCTACTAATTAGCGTTCATAACTTGATTACAGAACTTATACTTGCATTATAGCAGCAATGATCATTAAACTGAAAAAGTGCAAAATAGTAGTTCAAGAATTAGATTTGGTAATGTGGGCCATATGCTCATGGGTTTGCTAGTTTATTATAGGTTCCAGTATAGTATAAAGAATTATCATAATATTTTGTTGTAGTAATGGTGAAGGAGAGAAGTATTTCTGGGGCATTTTTTTTTATCCTGAAAACATTTACTTACATATTCATATTGTTATGTCTCCGTTTGTTAATTGATTTTCCGTAACTTCGTTCCAACGAAACTTTAGCGACACAAGTCCTTACTTAATAAAACTGGTTTATTCTTTCCGAATACAACTTTACGATACACTTATTTTCAACAGTCGCGCTATAACAAACGCTAGTTCACGTCTCACGAGCTCTACTTCAACAATACGTCTCTCTCTGACTGCAGTTCAATTACTCATTACCTACACACACATTATTGTCCCGTCACGTTGTCACCCTCTTATATATACCAGACTACCCTATATCTAGTAATCTCTCGACAAATCACGAAGGTACAATATATTTCCAGAAAGCAGGGGGCGTGACACTAGTCACGTGACCTCGCTGACGCAACACTATGATCGAGTTCACAAAATTAATATTTTGTGTTATAGTCTTCTATAAACCCCCCTCAGCTACGATTGGTACATTAGGAACACACTGTTTTACGACAAAATATTAACTAAACTCTTAAATACAAATGCAAATACATTTGAATCCTTTTTGTTTTCCTATATTTTAGTTTCCGAAACGGTTGAGTGTAATTAGTGGCTGCGGACAGTGAATCCGTTCCGTTGTCTCTAAGCGCACACTCTTCACTTTGATCCACTGTTTGATGAGATAAAAGTAGCAATAGCTGCTGTTTACTAAGCTGTATTCTCTCTAGTTCAAAATTAGGGAGAGCTATGCTCAAACAAGCCGTTGTATGTCTTTGCGCGAATTTCTGAAACAAGTTTTCCAAGCATCTGTGTATTCCACCTAAAAGCATGTAATATGAACGTGAATTATCACTCATGATCTTCACAAGATGTTAGATAAGGCAAAAATAGAAATTTGTGGGATAGATTTTTAGGCTTAACAATTGAGCGATTTGAATATTGTCTTTTATAACAGGCAATAATCTATTAATGATCTCTAAGTGAGGCGAACCTTCCCTGGCTAGCTTCATCTTCTCACATGTTGTTTTATATGTGTTTCAAGGACAGTTTGGATTTAACCTTGTATATCCCAAGTGTGTATTTAAAATTGAAAGGTTCATTTAATTATACGTACGATTAAACAAAACTTTTTTATTCGTTTACGTTTATATATAGCTGTTATATTTCGATATTAACCCTATATACCTTGTACAAAAAAATGTGCAAATCCCTTTTGACTCTTTAATAACCTCATATAAATTGATCACTTTATTCTTATTTGGCAGTTAAACATGGTAAAATAACGACGTAATTGCTATTTATGTGGACGCGACTCATTATATAAGGACAGGAATGTGCTGCCATCTATAGCTTTGTGGTTATTGATCTTAGAACATAAGTAAAAAATATACTTACTAGGAAAACTACGTTTTGTCTTTAGGCGATAAACGTGTCATCTCTTCACAGACTTATTAGTATGAGTGCTAGCTTTTAATTAAATAGATCTTATTATCATCTGTTCACAGGCTTGTTAGTTTGAGGCCTAGTTATCAGTGAAACAAAACTTACTCTAGCAAATAAAAATTAGTCTAAGTGCTCAAAAAGTGAATAAGACAAAAAACATGTTGTTGTTGAGCTCAACAACACTAGGGGGAGCAAGAAAATGGGCAAAATAATTCAAGTGTATTGTTTATAAACTTTTTAAAATATATGTAAATATAATGGTGTTGTCGACTTTTGTCTTAAAATAAAATCATCCAAAATGATTGAATAATTGCCAAAAAATCTAAATGTTCTGATGACTTGTATGAAAATATAGATTCACTTAGATGTATTTTCTTTCCTTTTTCTAGCGGCCTCTGGTAGTAAACATTGAATCATATATGCAGCGAATTTTTAATTTTTATTTACAATTTTACATAATTAATATTTTAAAAAGCTTAATGTAATAAAGATGTATATATATATATATTAGACATTTGTTGATTAAGGCTGAGACGTTTTTAGTACTTTGGGTAGTTGATACGATCATTTTATTCCGTACTTTATATATATATAATTTTGCTTGTTTTTCCACCTTTATTATTGCTCTGGAAAACTTTCTCACTGTCCCATCAGTCATCACACAGAAACGTACCTTGCCCATCATCTGGCCATCGGATACTAGACTGATTCTCACTGTTGCATCCAGGGTCTCGTAGGGTTTCCACTTTCTTGTCCCCAATATAACCGTCACCTACTGGCATGCTGTGGTTTGTTGGTACCTCTTGATGTTTGTCATCATGCTCCGATCATTAATGGCACTATTGATCCATTTGCTAACTTGAGCTGACCATCAATCATGTACTGTTTAATCATAGTGAGCCCCAGTGGCACAGTGGTATGTCTGCGGACTTACAACGATAAAAAACGGGTTTCAATACTCGTGGTGGGCAGAGTACAGATAGCCTATTGTATAGCTTTGTGATTAACTTCCAACAACAACAATAATTAATCATGGTGATAACATTTTCTTCTTGTAGTGAAGCTGCCGAATTGTCTCCATTCTGCTTCTTTTGGCAACAGCATCCATGGTATTTTTATAAACAAGTTTTAATTTCAATGAAACGTGTTTTAAATCTGGTAAAGGAGCAGGTGGTTGTTGAGTTTCATCGCCTGATCAATCCTCTCGAGCCGTTAGGTGTATAAGATAGACTTGGGATGTTTCCACTTTTTTATTTACATAACTGGATAGATATAGTGTACATACTTGCTTTCTGGACATTGGACAGTCGCCTGTAACTGGACTTATAAATTGACCATCAGATTTTCTTCCCTCAAGATGTCTTCCTGTTATCCAACTCACTTGAGATCTTGCGTAAACTGTATAAATCTAACGTTTTTTTACTAAATGGAAAACGTCAGAGTTACCCATAGTGATTAGCACTGCTCACGTGATTAGTTATTCATAGGGGAGGCCATAGCATCAAAATATAATATGTTCTAGTGGTGAAGAACATTGCTGTCACTGACCTTCTTGCGCAATGTGCAGTATCACAGCAATATCACCTGCGGGCAGAGAAGATATTCTCTCTCAATAACAATAAAAAAATAACAAAAGCAGCTAAAACAAGTCATCTTTAAACCAATGAGGACGACTTGGTTTTTCTACGCATGTTAAGACATATTACAGAGTTACTTTCAAAATTTAATTTAACAACTTTACTATTAACGTATGTCAATATAATGAGCTCTAGAATGTAGTTTATAATTCAAATTTTTATATTATATAAGTTTCAATTTCTTGATTTCAAACTAATAATTAAAAGATTCTCAATCTTCACTTTTGTCATCAGGTGACGTGCGAGAACTCTCAATGTTACCTATTTGCTTGTTTCCGGTAGAAAGAAGTCCTTTCTTGATTAAACCAGTTTATTCTTCCTTGATACAAACTTTTAGTACACAGTAGTTCCACAATCAGTACGTTTCTGGTCACTTTAAACTTAACACCTTTTATAATACACGCTATAAATCACAGTGATTCACAATCTCGGTTACTTCGCTCTCGACGAGTGCAAAACACACAATTTACGGCTCACTAGCTCGAAACTAACAGAATAATAAATTACACGGAACTCAAAGTAACTACTGCTCTCTCTTCATTCATCTCTGTTGGCTTTCTCTGCCAGGCTTATATACTAACGAAGAGGGCACCTCGAACACACTCGGACTTCCCCGATCATTCGAGAAACTCATCACGCACGCTACCAGTGCCAACGCGCCAGCAGCGTCACATGACTTCCGCTGTCATAACATTATTTTAGTTAGTACTAGTTGCCCGAGTTTTCGAAAAAAACTTACTTTCTTTGTTCCCCGTTCCATATTTTGATAGGTAAAAATATTTTGTGAATTTATGAAAAAAACAAAAACATTAGGTTTGATTTTTGAAAATATACTACCCACTTGTTTTATATCAGGGTTTCCTTACAAATGATGTTTTTTTTCCTTCAATGGCAAGGATAAATAGGCCCTTATGGAGAATATTTAGATTATCTTATAC
>NW_013667304.1:159752-182168 GCF_000517525.1 Limulus polyphemus | reverse complement strand
TACGACTATTTATAACTAGTAAGTAAAGTAGTATGCACATACGTCGACAATATAGTATGAGTAGAAGTACGAACTACCCCCCCCCCCCCCCCCCCCCGATCAAAAGTGCCAACCATAACTCGTTTTTTGACCTGGCTCTTTGGCAAGGGTTTTTGTATCTTCCCCAATCACCCTGTATAAGGTGACCTTATCAATTATCATTTGATACTCATAACAAACTATTCTAAATATTCTTTGAGTCCCCAGTACTCTTCGGATTCCTCAAGTCACTTTGGATCCTTTGTCCAAAATGACCATTCCAGTTACTTAACTGGTATACTAAGGTTACATTACGTGCCCTTTCTCAACACCTGTTTATGACCTGATTCTCATATGCCATGTATCACATTTACCAGAAGGATTATTTTTCGTTACTGATGACCTACAGACATCGTCAGTCAGAGTGGTTTGTGCTGTTTGTCCACAGACCACTTTATCATTCTACCTACGTCCTCAGACCGGTACCTCTTACCATAGACACTGTCAGACAGGAAAGGGGATAAATCCTCTTTGCATATTCATATGATCACTATTTCTCACTTCTTTGATCAATCCAATTTCAATCATTGTTGTGTTCAGGGAGGGTCTTGAAGGTTTTGTTGCCTCCACTAATGCCTTTTGAGATGCTAGACAATGACTTTGTGTTCTGGGCTCTCCTCCTTGAAGGCAAGGAATCTTCTGCAACTCATGTCTAATCAGATTTGTCACATTTCTACATCCTTGAATTGCTCACTGGAGGACATTGTGCAGACTGGTATGTGCACCTCCCCCAATACTTTTCTCTCACATTATTTGTATGACCTGGGAGCATCTTCATCTGAGGGTTTTTGTCTACCCCCCCTGTAGCTATCTTAACCACTTCCCTAGATTACATAGAGGGGTGAGTATTTTCATTACTACCTTTCAGAATCCCACTCTGTGGCTATCATGATATAAAAGACTGTTTGGTTTAAAAATTAGTGATTGATTTATATTTGTGAGTGAATGTTTTTATAATTTTTAAGTTTTGTTATAATAAGAGTTAAAAGCAGACAATTATAGAAGGTTTTGTTAATAACTAATTGGTGTCGAGAATATAGAAAGTGGCCAGATGACTATGTAATAAAGATATAAATAGCATGAGATGAGTGGGAAGCAGTAGACAGACAACAATAGACAAAGAGAATATAGTTGTGTGAAGTTAAGTACCACAAAGGTGATAGGCCTAACATTTAATGTGTTAGAGTGAAACTAACAGTATGAAAAAAAAAAAGATAAGAAGGATATTTTTATTCTGTAAAAGCTTGGTTTTGAAGTAATTTGATCAGGCTGGGTACATTTTGATAAAAGGAACAGAGGATCTTTAGAAGAAAGAAGACCAAAACGAATTATGGTAACTTGCGCCACAACTGTAAGTGAATCACAAACAGAATACTAGTACAATAGTAATATAGAGAAGATAATTCGACTTGTCAACTGAAATTCTGAAGTAATTAAATAGACCTAAGAGAACTATATATAAATAGTGTTTATGTTATGCCTGTAATCTCCATAATGTGCAGACTTTGTTGTACATACGTTTATTTGTTCCGAATAAATAAATAAATAAATATATATATATATATATATTATTTGAAAAGAAGTAAAGTATGTGCTGTTTATTTATTGTCAAATTTATCACTAACAAGTTACAGATACCTACTGTAGAAGAATCCTAAGCCCAACAACAACATAGTATATATTTATACTCTTAAGAAATATAAGTAAAACCCATTTATTTTGACAATTGGTAAAAAGAAGTACTTATATTATTTTAAAACTCTGACAGTGGTGAGTGCTGCTGAGACAGGTGTGCTTCTGTTGAACCAATTCTGCACTAGCAAACACAAATCAATATATTTATATGTAGGATGCAACAGGTTTTGTAGAAATGGGGTGTTTCATAAGACCACCTAGAGGCTGATCAGGTGGTATTACTGTATTATGCTGGATTGCCACTCTTGAACTATCATGAGTTAAGCATAAAGGGATGTTTGTCCATCCCTTCTGATTGAATAAATCAGGATTTGCTATTAATAATTTAGGGAACTTGGTTCACCTATTGCACTGTTTCCAGAGCACTATCCCTCAGGACTTTCCAGCATGCACTACCCACCACCTCCAGATTCTACTACTGGAATTAGGGTGTCCTTACTACACCCGGTTTCCAGTCACTGGGGTGGTGGACAGAGGCTTTTCCTTCAGAGTGTTAGACCAGGGCTCTTGTATGTTTTTTTCCCAGATGTCGGTAGGAGAGGCACCAGCCTATGCAGGAGCCTACTTCTAATACTGGTACAGATTTGACACTCTGCACTCTGGTTGGGTTGAATGTGGCTCTTTTTCTTGATCATTATTGGTTCAGTACATTGTTCATGGAAGAGTGGTCCATTGTCTCCTTGTAATTCTGTACACAGATTGGTCCTATCCTGGGTCATTGGTTGAGCACAGTTTGTTCCACATCCTCCCCATAATTCCAGGGGCAAGTGGAATTTACCTTGCCCACATGGTTGGGGAGTGAGAATGAGTGTTCATAATCCCAGACTCGATGAGTTCTGTTTCCTCAGGTTGGGTAAGGCAATACACGATCCCATCATTCTGAGCCTGGGGTATTTTAGGTATTTTCTTGTGAATGACATATCTCAAATGGCCAAAAATATTTATTATATTAATCTCAGATCAGTTTCTAATTATTACAAAGATTAAAGGGTGCATTGTTACTCACTTTAGTGATATAACACAAAAAAACTTGAAAAAAAAGATGTTGCAAAAGTCTTCACCTCCGCTCAGCTTTTACCATCATTGATTTACCTATGTCACTATCCTGCTAAAGTAAATACAAATGGCTCCGTACAACTCTATCAAATACCAAAGTATATTATAGAGCCATGTGAAAAAATACTTTAGGTCATATAGAACCATCAGTGTTGATTTAAGCAGATTATTTTGAAGGTTAAAATGTGGCTCACATTGAGAATAATGGGAGAAGATTGTTCAGAAGCACATATCTGGAGAAGGCTACAAATCAATTTTAAATTTGCCATTAAGTAATGTAAAATCAATTGGAAATAATTCAATAGTGTGTCACACTACCTCAACCTTGCCAAGATCAGGTCGTTCTAAGAAAGTAACAAAATCATCAAAGAAGTGACTGTCAACCCAATAGTGATACTGAAGGATCTGCAGACTTCAACAGCAGCAACTAGATTACTGTACACACCTCAACAATATCACGTACCTTACACAAAAAGGCTTGTATGGTAGGGTGGCAAGAAGGAAACCACTACTGACGAAGATGCATCTTAGATTGTGAATGGACTATATCCGTAAACATTTCAGTAACCCTACAACAATGTGGCAGAAAGTTCTATGGTCAGATGAGACCAAAATAGAACTTTTTGGGTTAAATGACAAATGGTATGTATGGCAGAAACCCAACACTGCTCATGACCTGGCAAATACAGTCCTAACTGTCAAGCATGGTGGTGGGTCTATAATGCTGTGGGAATGTTTTCTGCAGCTGGCACAAGAGAACTTGTATGCATTCAAGGAATTGTGGACAGTGCAAAATATACACTGATTTGGAGGTAAACCTGAAGTCAGCTGAAAAACTAAAACTCAGTCGAAGGTTTACATTTCAACAAGACAATGATCCCAAACACAGATCAAAGGCAACCCAAGAATGGTTTCAGAGAAACAAAATTAAAGTCCTTGACTGGCCAAGCCAAAGCCCAGACCTAAATCCATTCAAATCTGTGGAGAGGCTTGAAAATTGCTGTGCATCGAAGACATCCTTCCAAGAACTGTGGGATATATGCAAGCAGGAGTGGATAGAAATATCTCCAGCATACTGTGCAAAGCTTGTGGAGGGTTATCCAAAATAACTCAGCTGTCATTGCTGCCAGAGGAGCTTCAACCAAATATTAATTGCATAATCATGTGTTTCAAGATTATTTTTTTAGGTTATATCACTAAAGTGAGTAACAATGCACCTTTTGCTCTCTTTAATCATTAAAAACTGATCTGAGATTAATATAATAAATATGTTTGGCCATTTGAGCATGTCTTTTGCAAGAAAATAACTAAAACTTATTACCAATTTCAGTGGAACTTTGGCTGTTTGATTGGGGCCTGGCTAATGGTGATGACAAATTATGTAAAATTCTACCCACAGTATTTGAATTAAGTTCCAGGTGAAGAGCATACCTGTTCTGGATGTAGTGTGGTTCCCCACTAAGGTTCCAATCTTCTATTGATCTATGAAGATGCTTTCTGTATGGATAATGCCCTTACTGGCCCATCCACCTTATCAATTTGGAATTCTAAGTGTTTGAGAGGAGGTAAGTATGTTTTGGAAGATAACATTTTCTTAAATCGAAAATGTATTTCTAATAATACTTATCTCCTGTTTGTTTTTGTTTTTTTGTCTTTTTAAGGTTCATTTCATCTTCCGTCACAAAAATCCTAATAATGGCACTGTTGAAGAAAAACATTGGAAGAAATCTTCTTCAGTCTCCAATCTTGATGTTATATTCAAAGACAAAAAACCTCATCTTTTTACATTAAGTACGTGATTTTGTAATTGCCAGATTGATACATGATGATAAATAAAGAATAACTTTGATTAGTTTCATTATTTGGTAGATATAATTGTTAATTAATTTGTGGATATCTGTATTTTATTTCCGATTTGGTTTGAAAGAACTTGTAAATGTATTTCACTGCACTATTACAGAATTGTAAATTTTGTTTTGTTCTCTATAGAGATAACACCTGATAACCAATTTGAAGTTCTTGTTGACAAGAAGTCTATTCAAAAAGGCAGTTTACTAGAAGACATGGAGTAAGTACATTGATTAATTAATTAATTAGTCATCTATAAGTTCTTGTGCTTTTTTTTTCTCCTTTGTGCTTTAGTACTTTGTGCTGTATAAGCATTTTCCATCTAATTCAAAGCAGTTTAGTATTTTTAATTTATTTATACACCCATGAAAACAATAGGATGACATCAAGCTTGGCTCCAATTTGAAAATAACTGCTAAATAGTTTACAAAGAGCCAACACAAAAGTATTTTTGTGTTTCTGAGCTCCTGTAACATATTTTAAAGTAAAAGCTGTGATTTAAAGTGTTCTGAGAGTGTTTCTTCAAAGATTAATTCATTATTGAATATTGTATCCTTTATATATATGTGACTGTGATTAATTGGTGTTTCAACATAGACATTCACCACACATACAAAGCTGATTTCTTAAATCATTCTGATTGTATTCAAAACCTGTTAGGTTGGTGCAAAAGTGGAATTTCTTGAACTTGGCATTTACTCTACACATTACTTTTCTATATATTAAGTAAGGATTGATCAAGTTAGTTTTAGAATATATATATTTATGAACTGTGCTGTGTATTTTCAAAATACGCAAGTGAAGCTTATATGCTAAAAATGTTTAATATTCATTTTCACATTAGTGATAATATAGTGCATGTGATTGTTGTTTATTATACAGAAAATGCATTTGCATTTAAACCCATAAATTTTTGTGTGTTCTGCCGGAATTATTTTTATGATTTCCTAGTAATTATCACTATACCTTAAAAGTTTTCTGGTCTATTTATAAAAGGTAGCCAAAGAGACAGAAATGTTATTGGATGCTTTCACCATCTTAAAGGTAAATTGGGATTTTTGGCCAGGTGCTGATAGCATCCACTCAGGTTTAAGGAGTTAAAGATAAACTTTCTAGGGGTGGGTGTTAAGAACTATAGCATCAAAATATCAAACTTTTTTCAACACAGATACCTCAAGGTAGCTATAAGATATGCTGTATATAGTGGTGAAAATTAAATTATTAGAGAAAATCAGGTTTAGTTTCTGTAAAACATTAGCATTAAAATCAGATTTTAATCTTAGATTTTTATTTATTTTTCAGTCCTCCTGTCAATCCACTAGCTGAAATTGATGACCCCAGTGATACAAAACCTGAGGACTGGGATGAACGAGAAAAGTAATTGTTCACATTATTTAGATGATATGTTAATATTTATTTTATTAAATGTTTTATTATCTCATGAAGTAAACAAAATTTAAGGTATTGTTTTGTGTAAAATTCTCTAAAATGCCTTTTTCTTGTACATGTTCTTTGTTTCTCATAATCATTATAAACTAAATTCTGTTGCACGAGTTATCTACCTTACAGAATCAATGATATAACTTGTTGATGTAAGTGATTCAAGTTGAAAATTCATTGCTACAAATATAATGACAAGGAATTGAGCCCTTTGAGTGATGTGATTTTTCATTTAATTATAGGATTCCTGATCCTAATGCTGAGAAACCTGATGATTGGTATGTTGATATTCTAAACTTTGTGTTTACTTGTAGTAAAAATGTCTCTCTAAAATAAAATCTTGTCTCCTTACAGTATACTTACAAACATGTACTATTATATAATATATGAAAAAATTTAAAATTCGCATACATGAGTCAACTACAGAAGTTTTCATATAACTGATTTGTATATATCATAACTGATTCATGAAAGCTATTTTAAGGTTGCTCATATCGATTACCAGTCAAAGCAAGTATTTTGAAACCCGAGCATTTTTTAACTTGTTGTAAGGTGACAGAAATTCAAATCAATTAAATAAGTAAGGCATTGTATAGAGAGCAACAGAAATTAAATTTGCATAAATAAGCTTGACACATGAGCAGTGGTTTGCAATTCTATTGAGATTGTGTAGTATACATAATCTTATTAAAGCAATGGGAAATAAAATTATATTTAGTTATTCATTATTCCAAAAAGTAGTATTTTAGGAGGATAGTGAGTATGTTTTTTTTTCTTTTGTTTGTTTGTATATTTGAAATGAAATGAAGGAGATTACAATTTTGAGAAATCTCAAAACATAAAAGAGAAAAATAGTGTTATTAACTATAAACATAACAATGTAAATGTTGCTTTCTAATGTGTTTCAAAGAAAGAATTTTTGCTGTATAGTTATTAATGATTCATTCTAATGAAACCACATACAAGTTAGCCAAAAATAAGTCAGAAAATAAAATATTAAGTATTTGGATAACTCCATCTTGAGTTCAGTTTTCAAACATAAGAAAGCTTTCTTTGAATTTACTATACTTGTTTGGAATTACTGAATTTGACACTACATTGTGAAATTATAACAGACAGTAGAACTCTAAAAACATTTATTTTTTGAAAATTAGTTCATAACCTTATTTTTTCTATTTACAGTATTGATGAAATTTTAAATTGAACAGTGTATGTGCAAGGGGTGAGATATGTAATAAAGATAAGAACACGGGCTGTGGTCAAACTGGTTCTATTTCTTTGGGTTTTTGTTTTATGAAACATACAAAAGATGAAATCTAAATATTTAGTTAAATCATCAGTGAAATTTCATAAAGACAGAGATCTGAAAACAATATAGACATTACAAACATAAATTTGATTCTTTATGTTAAGGTAATATGCTCCAAATGACAAAGTATTTTGCACTAGAATAGCATGTTTTTACAGAAGTCTGAGTGTCTTTCACTTACACTTGGACCCTCTATAATGTACTAATGTAAAAGTTTACTGTATCAACACTAAAGTATATGAAATAATGATTAAAATATTGGGACTTGAAATGGGAGATTTTTAGGATGATGGTCAAAAGATTAAGATTTAATTATGCTTGTCACACACAATTTCTTATAGTAAACACTGAAACATGCTGTTATGAGATAAGACAATATATTTACTTGATCCATGCCTTAAAGATGATTGCTCCAATACCAGAGAGAAATGGTAATAATATGGAAAGTATTAAGCTGAACAATAACAGTAATTGTTATTATAAAACTTGTTGACAAGAAAGATAGAAAATGAATATCTAAGAACTCATGTATTCATTATGCTTATAAATACCCAGCTTGGGCATGGGTGCAAAACTTATCTCAAATATAAACCATACTGATGCACCATGGTAAGAATTATTGAATAAACATTAAGTAAAACAACAGTGGTGAAACACTTGATTGATTTACAAATTAATTTTTTATTAGATAATAGTATTTGTTTGAAGGGAATAGATTATCAAAACACTTTGTATCAAATATTTTAGGGATGAAGATGTCCTAAGATTGATTCCTGATCCCAATGCTAGAAAGCCTAAAGGATGGTTAGATGAAGAGCCAGAATTTATTCCAGATCCCAATGCTAGGAAGCCTGCTGATTGGTATGTGTTTGTGTCAGTACTTTTTGTTTAGCTTGAACGTTAATAAACCTTTCCAAACATGTGAATTCAGTAATAACCTGTTTTATATTGTTAATTTAAATGTTGTTTTCATAGTTATTGATAAATCGATTTTGAATTACTCTTACTATATGAGTCTATCATAAAAAGAAAGATCTCAAGTATGCTTAGTAAAGTCACCAGTTGTCATTTTAGTTTCTCAAAAATCTTATATTTTTTATTTTATCCATTGGTCATAATGGTCAGGTTTATATTTTGGATATATTGTAAGATATATGTAGTTAAAATTTTTAAAAGTAAGTGGAAGTGTATTATTTTCAATATATAATAAAACCCCAACTTACCATTTAGAGCAGAAAAGTTATGACTTTGGATTTAAATATTATATGGCAAGTCTCTTTAAGAGTACTCTAAAAGATTTGGATTTTGGCCAAAAAGCTTTTAATATTTTTACTGCATAAATGTATAATAGAAAGATACAAGAAGTATCAACTTGTATCCAATAAAAGTAAAGAAGATATTAGCTCTTTATTTAACATAAACTCTCTCAATACATGCTCAGTCAATTTCACTGATCATATGACCTCTTTATACTCATTTAAAATCTTCATAGATTTGATGCTACTAACTTTTAATATAGTGTGTATATCTTTGCGAAATTTAGCAGACTTTAAGTAAACATTACAAGTCTTTTGTACACAAAAAAAATCAGATTTTTTAATGAAGTATTTTTACTAAAGATTTTTTGTGAATATATCGAGTATTTCAATACTTTGTTTTGAATAGTCCATGTGCAAAGTGATTTTCATGTTCAGATTAAAAATACTTTTCTTCATCTCGAAAGTCTCAAATTTCATTTGTATAATCTCTAAAAGCTTCTAAATATATTTCAAATGTTTGTTTTCAGTAAAACTTTATATTTTATTTGTTATTTTCTCTACCCTAACTCTGTATAAAGTTGATAAATTTGACTGACCTTGTAACCACCAAAAAAAAGATCTAAATAAATCTAAATCACCCTCTTTTTCTTTCTAGAATGACTTCAAATTGTAACTTGAAACTACATTCTTTATCCTAAGTAGCTTTACACTCATAACTGTATACATCCATTTATAATTAAATGTTATTGTTTTATTGTCCTTTGAGTCATGTCTAACTACTATTCAGGCTATTATAAGTTGTAAATCACTTGGAGAACATGCAGCTCAAATTACGCTACCTACATGCTGCTCACATGCATGCCTCCTGAAACATTTTAATTATTATCTATTTTACGTAATTTATCCTTAACTAACCTAAAGGGATCCCTATTTTACATTTTAATTACTTTTATAAAAATAACTAAAGAATAAACATGATAAACAAGAACTAAAGTATTTACCTGTGTTGTTATTTTTTTTTGCTGTTGACTGTTAATTACACTTAACCCTACTTTTTTATAATAATCATAGTAATTCATAAAATAATTATTTAATTAAATATTGCACCAAAGAACATAGAATAATAACATGCAAAAAGCAGACAATTTCTTCTAACTATCATTAAACTCCTGATCACATTGCAAATAAGTGCCACTTGTGTTTTTTGTACTAAGAGCTAGGGGGTATTAAGATAGTATTTTGTTTTCCAGGGATAATGATATGGATGGAGAGTGGGAAGCACCCTTTATTAGTAAGTTTATTTGTTGTTTAATCTCAGTTGTTTAATATTGCCAGAATGTATTGTTGTTTCAGTACCTTTTAGGTACTGTTTACATCATCTACATATGTTTCTTGTCTTGTTGAAAATGCTTTTTTATAAACTACATGTATGTAATTTCATTATTCCTGCAAAAAACTTACTATTTAGGCTGGATGAAGGAATTAATCTTGAGATTACAAAATCAGGTGGGCCTGATGATGGTGGCATAGAGCATTACAAAAAAATTTCTTTTTAGAGCTATGCATTGTTTCTGGTACAACTAATTTTATTCTGCAAAACTTCAATATTGCTTTTAATATTTTACCTATGCACGAGTTCCATTTAATTTATTTACTTGGATTGTAATTTTGCATTAAGTAGAACATAAGTAATGAAATATTAAATATAAATACATTGGATATAAGGTTTATATATATGCAGTTTTATACTATTAGCAGTACCTGCAGTTGAGCTTACAAACATAAGATTATTTGTAGTATGCCTTAGTGCTAAAAGCCTAGAGTTAAAAATCCTTCATTTCTGTTGTTTTGAAACAAGGATGCCTGAAAGTCAATAAACTTTCTTTAAACGAGTTAATTCTTATGTTTAAGTTTCTATAAGTCTATTTCCTTTACAGTTAAGATTTTACTATTATTTCCAACATTAAATGATAAAATTTTAACTGTTATATATAAAGGAGGAGAATGATGACTAACCCTTGTGAAAGCTGCCTATTAAGCTTTGATGTATAAATGGATCAAGCTCAATTTACTTAAACCAACAATAAAAGAATTCATTATATTGCTGTTTTAGAATTATGTTTTAATTTAATATGTTGTTTTTTATAATGATATAACTAAGATATGATAGCTATTTAACTTAATTTAACTGACAATGTACATAGTATTCCATTGACAGTTGTTCTTGTTAAAACATTTTGTTCTGCATCATTCTGAATGAAGAAGGCTAAAGTTACAATTGAAAGCAGTTGTTTATTTTGACTACAAAGTGAAAGATGCAATATTAAATTAACTGTTTACACTAGGTTAAAGATTTGGCACTGGAAAAAGTTTTTTTTAATTTATCTTATTTTATTTAGAATACTGTCAGAAGACAATGTTTATTAATGTGAGAAAAACCAGGATGATAGCAAGATAACATTTCACGTTGAATAAGGAAAATGAATATGATAGCACATGAATAAATCACTGTTTACATATTGAAGAATATGGTGCAAAACATAAAAATCTCTTTAGATGACTGAGTGTAAGATGATACCTGAATAATTTCTACTGACTATTGATGAAAGATAAATATTAGTGGTTATTCTCAGTAAAGGATTTTTAAGGAGTTAGAAGTAGTTCTAAATGGAGGAGGATAAGAAATTAGTTTTAATGCTTCTGTTTATTGTGGATAAAAGGCATACTTTAAATAATCAAATCTCTTTACTTTGGATTAGAAATGAGAAGAAATATAGTACATGAGTATCTGCTTTGGATGAAAGTGAATGACAAGATGCCCAACATATATGGTCATTACTTTGGATAGATAACAGTACAAATAGTCTTTTTTTATATATGGAATTAAGAATTATGGAAACAGTTACTGCTTACTCATGATGAAGAATAATAAGATATCAAATATCGATAACTTTATAGGAAGGAAGATATAAATATAAGAAATAGTTACTGGTTGTTCTGTATGAAGGAAGGGAAGACAGTAACAGTAGTTGTGTGATATGATTTAAGGAACAATAAGATATTAAAATTAGTTATTAGTTTAGATAAATTGAGGAGGTATCTGACGTAGTCACTATTTTGTATGACGTGAGGACTAAAATTTGTAATTAATCAGTATTTATTCTGGATGAATTATGATAATATACTAAAATTATCTATAATTTTGAAAATGTAGTATGAGGTAGGAGTACTTACTACTTTTGAGTAAAATAGTACAAGGTATTAAATGAGTCACTTTTAACTGTAACTGAAAGATGAGATATAACCACTAGTCAGTATTTTGGACAAAGGATGAAATATTTGAATCAGTCAATAATTCAGATGAAAAGGACATTAGAAATGATCACTTCCCTGAATGAAGGATAAAGTATTACACAAACAAAGAATAAGATATTACAGAGGGGAGGGATTACTTGATAAAGAAGGATAAAATACTAGAAGTAGTGAATTTAATACAAAAAATATAAGATATTAGAAACAGTCACTTCTTTAAATCAACAATCCTGTTACGTCTTCGTTTGCTAATTAACTTTCCGTAACTTCGTTCCGACGAAACTTTAGCAACACAAGTCCTTACTTAATAAAATTGGTTTATTCTTTCTGAATATAACTTCACGATACACTTGATTTCAACGTTCGTGCTAAAACAAACGCTATAATGAACGTTAACTTCAACAATACTTTCTCACTGCAGATCAATTACTCACTACCTACACACACATTGTCCCGTCACGTTGTGAACGTCTTATTTTATTTATATACCAGAAAAACATATATCTAGTAAATGCTAGGGAATTCACAAAGGAACAAGATACTTCTAGAAAATAGGTGGCGTGACAATAGTCACGTGACCTCGCTGACGCAACAGTATGATTGTGTGCATCATAAGTTTACTTAGCTGAATAAATATGGGTTGTATTAGCCTGTAGTATAATTAGATGGCGAGTCAATTCAGGTTGACCCCCAGCTACTTTTTCAACGTCTTACAACAGCTGTAACTAGATCGGAAGAAGACATGTCACACATATTTGGATATGAACTTTGTAGTATTCCATCTGCACTGTTTTATCCATCAGGTTTTCTAAGGCAACCACAAAAACCAGCATTAGCTGATGCGATTTGGGTTTTAGGAGACTGTGGAAGACAAGAGTTTATTACCGAGAATGTTCAACATGTGTTAGATGGAGGATTTCAACATGTGTTAGATGGAGGATCATTATTACAGCGCATGCCATGGCAACAAGGCACAGATTTTGCAGATATGTGTAATGTGTACGTAGATTATAAATCTAAAAAGTATGTGGATCCAGTAATTGTGTTTGATAGCTACCAGTAAGGACCATCAACAGAGGATGTAGTCCATATGCGGCGAACGCATGGAGTTTTCGGTTCGAATGTTAAATTCAAAGACAATACATCATTCAAAGGAAAAAAAGAACACTTCTTAACGAACTATGAAAACAAACAACGTTTTATTTACATGCTCGGGCGTCGACTTGAAAATAGGGGATGGAAAGTTGTATATGCTGAAGACGATGCAGACCTTTAAATAGTCAAGACTGCAGTTTCATGTGCAGAAACTAATGAAACAATGGTGATCGGTGAAGACACGGATCTTCTCATATTGCTATGCTATCACGCTAATACTCAGAACTGTAATATCTTTTTCAAGTCAGAAGGGAAACAGACTACGTACAAAGCGGTGAGAATTTGGGACATTCGACAAATGAAGATGACACTTGGAGCAAACACTTGTCGCTATATGCCGTTCGTTCATGCTTTGATGGGTTGCGACACAACATCTCGCATTTATGGGATTGGAAAAGGGGCAGCACTTAAAAAACTAGGATATGACCAATATTTAAGGGAGAGTGCAGAAGTGTTTTGCAATCAGGGTAAAACAAGAGATGAAATACAAAAAGCCGGAGAACAAGCACTTATATGTCTGTATGGCAGAGTTCCAATTGAGGGATTGGATTTATTGCACTTCAGACATTTTGCACGAAAAGTAGTTTCAATCACAACACACGTACAGGTACATACACTTCCTCCTACATCCGCAGCCGCAAAATACCACAATATAACGCAACTGTAAAGCGAATTGTGACACTAAACGTTGTACATATAGGAAGCATGGACTTCAGTGTTCTATAGGCTGTGGAGAATGTAGGGGTGTTAACTGTACAAATGTAACACAATTGACATAAGCTGACATAAATGAAGATACAATATAAAGAGGACAATGTGCCAGCTTCAAGATAGGATCGTCCATTTGTAAAGGAAATATATAACGAATTTAATCCTATTTTAAAATCAATGTGCGATATATATTTTAATAACGCCGCAAAGTCAACATAACTGGTTCTGGTTTGTGTATTAAATTAAGTAATACAACGTTGGTGAATAGATATAGCAAATGTTTATAGAAAGATGTGTGTGTTAAGTCTCATTTTGTATACTCGTTTTCTAGATGTGTCTGTCATTTAAAAGAATATTGTTATATATTTTCTTTTGATGTGTGGGGTAATATATATAAGTTAAAGAGGTGAATAATCATTAATTTGGGCTTCAGTTTAAACGTCTTTAATTGGGTTCATCTTATTAACTATTATATATTATCCATTTGTGGATTTTTATTCATATATCAACGGAAAGAGTGTATAATGAGAGTATATGATTGGATATATCAAATCAAGTGTCTTTATTTTCATCAGATATGTTAATAAGAAAATGAAAATTTTATGCATTTCCCCTGTTTAGATTTTTCTAGACTTTCTTGTGTAACTTCGCAATACATGTCTCTAACAATAAATCAAAGCATTGTTTCTGTTGGAATTTGTTTGATGTTGAGGTATGTTTTTGCGTAGGCTGAGTGGACTACATAATGTTCAGGATAAAGCAAAAACAGTCATTTTTCAAGCATATTTTATACATAACGAGCGAACTATGTAAACAGAAAAAAACATTAAATTGTTTGTTTTATAGCCAAGTCACATTGGGCTATCTGCTGTGTCCACTGTGAGGAATCGAACCCCATATTTTAACGTTGTAAGTCTGCAAACTTACTGCTATCTTACTAGAGGACAGAATTTCAGTAGTTTTTTTCTTGTGCTACAAAACTCGTTCTCTTTGAAATGCAAAATTTACACCGAAATAAAGAAAAGGATACAGAGTATATACGCTTATCCAATGAGAGCAGGATGTCCAACTCCTCTCATCCTCACCCAAACAACAGATTCTTTGAAATTGTAATAGTGTCTCGAATTATTTCTTTGAATCATCTCCACCTACAGCTGGTAGATTTTCTTTTCCAATGGTGAAGATAGCATCTATCGTTGGCAGAATCAGTCTTCTTTGCAATTGTACATTGCTTAAGCTTTGGCCCATACTGCAGCCATCAGAAACACTGCTGCACAGTCAATGGAGTTGTTATGGTGTTAGGTGGATAACTGGCAACTACATCTTTGATTACTGTTGTAATTGTTCCCAGGGTTTCTTTGTCAGCAGTAACTCGACTGCTTTCTAGTTGGATACCCTTCTCTTTGTCTCGTATATTTTGGGTTTAGTGGTGGTACTTGGCCAGTTGACAAGTTGGAGGCCCCCCTTCCTCACTCTTAGTTTCCCTTGCTGCTACTAATAATGGAACTGATGGCGTGATTCCGACAGTCAACTAAGATACCTGATGCTAACATAATCATCTCCTGGATGACATACTTCATGCTGGGTCCCTTCCCACTTAGACAATCCTGGAGCATATTTCACATTCAGGGGGATACATCTTTGAAGGGTTGTCTTTGATTTAGATATATAGCGCTTCCACCAGAGGTGGGTACACTTCTGGTGCCAGCAACTCTTGGTTACAGGTCATTTAGTGAGTCAGTCTGAATGTTTTCTGGATGGCATGGCCAATTCCCGTTTGACGAAGATTTGCACCAGTTGGGTCATTTGCAGTTAGGCTGTGTTAGATATATACGACTGTTTCCATTTAATTTTAATAAAGGTTTTATGATTTAGACAGTTTATATAGTACGAGTGTTAAATTTAGTTATTTAATACATAACTCTTTACGAATCATACACTGTGTAGTTCAATTGTTGTCAACTGGCGATTATTGTATTATTGCGTCATGTTACTAGAACCTTCTGAGTTTTTCTAGTTTTTTCAATTGAGTATTATTGCATCACAATATATAGTAGTGTATTTAACGTTCTAGATCTCTGTTGGGGTATAAATACTCGTCGGAAATTAAGTTTGATAGTTAGATCTAGACTGCATAATTGTGAGTTTAGTCATAGAGAGCGTACAGTGGCGGTTTTTAAAGTGAAATTGTCACAGATTGTATTGAAATAACAGAGTATAGAATAATAATTCGTCTTGTCAGTTGTATTCTAAAGTAATTGAACCAGCCTGTGTGGACTTTGACGAAAAAGAAACAACCATTTAAAGCTCTGGATACAAATATGGTAGCCAACAGTTATCGTGGTGATTTTAACGTGAAATTATCATAGACTTTATTGTAATAACACGATAGGAAAAATAACTCGTCTTGTCAAATTGTGTTCTAAAGTTACTGAACCAGCCTGTGAGGACTTGGACGAAAAAGAGACAATTATTTAAAGCTCTGTATACTTCTGTGATAACGAACAGTGTAATCAGCATTTGTATACACGCTTGACTTGTTTAATATTGTTACGACAGCGGAAGTGACGTGACCCTAGTAACACGTCATGAGATTCTAGAAGGATCATGTCTGTTCGTGGCAACTCTAGTCTTTTCTACACGCCCTCTATTTTTGTATATTAGCGCGCTAGACAAAGCGAGACAATTAATCGGAATTGGAATTGCAGACAGGCAGAGATAAAGACGGAGAATTGAGTCAAGCGTGGTAGTGACCGTAAGTAAAGTGCATGAATCGTTGTGAATTATAGTGTATGTTTTAGTTAAAGTGACTGTAGAAATTCTGTGTATTATAAAATTGTATCGAGATATAATAAACTAGTTTTAATTAAAAAAAGGGCTTGTATCGCTAAAGTTTCATCGGAAAGAAATTATACGGGAAATTAACAAACGAACAGAGACATAACAATATATTGTTTTAAAACAAATGGTCTGTGTGCTGTTTGTTTATTGTTAAGATTTATTGCCAACAAATCACAGACACCTACTGTAAAGAATCCAACCCATATATGAAACCTAACAGACTGCCTGAAGGTTTGGCTCTGTTGGAGTTGATGTGGTTTTGGCTGTTACTCCCTCCATCACAGGTGTGTAGAGGCTTGAAATATTCCAGAGCTTCGTCAGATGCTGGGGTATACCTAACGCCAGGAAACTTCAGGGCTCTCGAAGACAGACATAATGAACCCTTGCACGTCAGATGCATTAGGAAAAACAAATCTTCATTTATTCATTTGTCTACAGTGAACATCAGACCAATTATATTATCAGAGTCCTAAGTTCAGTTTTGTAGTCCACGTCCTTTGCCAAAGAGGAAGCCCTGAGTATAATGATTTTTATTGAACCAGTTCTCTGCTGCATAGAACATTCAAAAGATTCTGAAACAAGCAGAATGGCAGAACTCTGGCTATTTGAAAAACAAAATGTCCAGAAGGGTAACGAATTTAAGTTTCTTAATTGAGATTGATCTTTTATTGAATATTAGAAATAATTCAGGAAAGAACATATCTCAGGTAATTTAATATAGAAAACGACAGCGAATGCTGTAAGCGATTATATTTCAAATTTCACTATGATTAGGCAGCTTGCACTTAAATGTACTAATCCTGTAAATTACCTTTTAAAAGTCATTATATACTTTTTGTTGAGTGTATTTCCAGATAAAATCTAACCAATTTTATAAAGTCATTTTAGCTTATGAATTCTGTATGTTATTATAAGAATTTCATGCAACCGTGTGGAACTAACCAAAGGTGTAAAGGCCAGCTTTGGTTATTTAAAGGAAACCATTGTAAAACATGAAAATATTTCTGTAAAGTTTTTCTTTGTTAGCGGGTTCTTTTGAATTATGAGATAAAAATAATTCAACATCCAGTCCACTTAATTAGACGAAATTAGTGTATTTCGTTTTTTAAACGTTTTTACAAGCTTAAGATACTTTTAAACTGTCGTAATTTGTTAGGCCTACTTTTAAAAATGACATCATATCTCTATAAGAACGTACTAGGGCTAATATACAATCAATCAAATTACTTGTACAAAGTCGCGTGATAAATTTCTTTGATCTCTACTAACTTTCTTTGTTTCTCAACTATCTCAACACTCCACGGAATGTCGTTTTTATAATCTACCCTTGTTCTAGATATTTCTAGAGCTAACATAATGTTAATGTCGCATTACATAATCTAAAACCCGTATCTCCTTATAACTCACAAATATATTATATTAAAAATATATAACCGAACAACACTCGTTCCCTGGATTGCAAATTCTTTGAAACAATCATAATACAAAAATAAAAGAAAACACGATACTAAACTGTCTATTCACCAAGTATTCTTAGTGGTTATCTCTTCTGAGGCTTACGATATACAGTCAGGATGGCATCTCATTTCTTGCTATTGAAATGTTACAAGAAACAGTATGGATCTTCTGAAAGTAGTCCTGATAAAATTTCAAAGAGCTTCAGAAATTTGAGGTTCTGCTGACAAGTTCTTCCCTGGAGTTGCTAAGTTGGATGTTCTCTCACTGTTGTATTTCCAAAGACGATCATGGCAGATGACATTTGGCTTGAACTACCTCTCCTCTAAACACTCACTTAACTTTGGAGTTTGTCTTCTCTTGCGACGAGAACTGTTCAGCCACAACAGTTCTCCTTGATGAAATCCAACTTTATAAGCACTTACAGCATAGCCACCTTTCACTTTATCACATCCACAAATCTCTCAATCATCAAGTCCTCAGGACATACTGATGTATTTGGTTCCATGACATTCCAGTCACTAAATGTATAAATATTGATAATAGCTCCTTGTCTGCATATTTCACTTCTCGATAGTGCAATGACCATTGTTCCTGTATCTATGTCTTTCCATGATGTCAGTTCCCAAGGCGCAATCTTATTCAATGTCAATTACCCACATATCATAAGGCGTAGAGAAGCTTTCTATGGTAAGGGTAAGTTCCCTTTGGTTAAATCTTAGTATCCACTGGCTTTTCGCATCAATCCCTCTTCTTTCTTCATCTCAGTTTCAAAACTTTCATCACCTAATCGGGTCGAACAATTATAGCTGTGGAACTAGTGTCAATCAGCCACCAATAAATCCATGGACTTGCAGACGATTTTCTTCAAATAATGAACTTCTTATCTCTTTTGGGGTAGATTGAGTATCACAAACTGTTGATTTTTTACAGTACCTGCTGTAATGGCTATATTTCTCATAATATAATAGTTATTTCTAGTTGGGCCCGACATGGCCAGGTGGTTAGGGCGATCGACTCGCAATCTGAAGGTCGCGGGTTCGAATCCCTCTCTCATCAAATATGTTCACCCTTTCAAGAGTTGGCGGTGGGTGGGGATGACTAGTTGCCTTCCCTATGGTGTTTCACTGCTAAATAAAGGACGGAGAGCACAGACTAAAACAATCATTCTAGTATTTGCCCCCAGTAGCACAGCATTATGTTTGCGGACTTACAACGCTAGAAACTGGGTTTCGACACTCGTGGTGGACAGAGCACAGATAGCCCATTGTGTAGCTCCGTGCTTAACTTCAAACAAACAAACTTTCTAGTATTCTCTCTTGTTCCATACAAGCCTTTATCTGCAGTTTCTAACAATATTATACTTAAAGGTTTATTGTTTTTCAACAGAATTAATTCTTTGAACTCTTCTAGATTGTCTTTATGGGAAATTAATGTTTCAATACTACAGAATATGATATTTCTGTAACTTCAAAATGGCCCCACTCATAGTTGATCTGTAACATTGAGAAATTCCAGTTCTATCACCAAATGTAGACCTTCCTTCAGAGATGTACACCTACTCTGATTCAACCTAATTTTCATATTTCTTTCTTCTAATCTTCTGTATATTTCTTCTAATTTTCTTTCTTGCTCTTATTTTATTTTTCTATACATTTCTTCCCTTAACAATTCCATAATTTAAAGTAATGATTCACTCTCACTCTTTGAGTTACATCTTTGCAGTTGAAGTTCAGCTCAAGTATATTCAAAATTATATTTTATTTTCACCAAATAATTCCGCTCCTGACACCAAATTGTTACAATGTTATTCAATGAATTATTTGTAAATTATTTAAGCATGGCAGAATAGTAACAACAGTGTCAGAAAGAACTATTGAGAGGTTAACAAAACTATAGGTTTATGAATATTTGTGAAGCTAATTAATTACAAGTGTTGCATGTAATGTCTCGGTATATTCAATCTTGAAGAGAACAACTGTAAAAGTCCAATAGTACGTGTCAGCACAGAGGACACTGAATGTGACTCCGTTTTGTATATGGAGTACAGTAAAAAAAAAAGATTCCTATTAATTTTAATATTTATAGTATGCCCAGCTAGAGAGGTTTATAATTATTATTAGCTGAATGTCCATCATATGACGGTAAATGCTGATAAGTTTCTCTTCTGAAAACTTAATCTAAGTGAATGTTTTATGAACACGTTTTCTTAAAATTGATTATATTGTAGTAACAATATATGCATGGAGAATGTCTATCCTTTTTCTTAATTATAATTTTGACTTGTGTATATTTTTATTTTATTTCAATTTTTTTTTTATAAAGCCTTATAGATTGAACCATGCGAAAAAACTGGTTTTCGATTAAATATTCTTGCATCGTCAAGTTTCTGACTCTGTACTTTATTAATCGTCATGGCAAAGCAATGAATTTTATGGTGAAGATCAAATTCACAAACGTATAACTTTAATTTAAAATGTTTATAAATTTTTTGACTAAATATTTAAGTCTTTCTTTGTTTTTTGTGTTGTTAGAGAAAAACTGCGATAGGTTTTGAGATAATTATTTTTAATTATTGTAAGTGAGAACTGGGGAAATCGAGTGATACACGACGTGTCATTCAGTGTTAATTAACTGCCCTGAAAAGGTTTTTCGATACAGGAGAAAAACTATAATAGATTTGGAGATAATTCATTTTTCCATTGTATTGTTACGACAGTGGAAGTCACGTGACGCTGTTGGCGCGTTAGTGCCGGTAGTGTGCGTTAAATTGCTCGAATGATCGGGGAGGCCTGAGTATATTCGAGACGCCCCCTTCGTTGGTATATAAGTCTGGCAGGGAAAGCCAGCGGGGTTAATAAAGAGAGAGCATTAGTTACTTTGGAGTTACGTGTAATTTATGATTCTGTTAGTTTCGAGCTAGTGAGCCGTAAAGTGTGTGTTTTGCACTCGTCGAGAGCGAAGTATCGAGATTGTCAATCGCTGTGATTTATAGCGTGTATTATAAAAGTTGTTAAGTTTAAAGTTACGAGAAACATACTGACTGTGGAATTACTGTGTACTAAAAGTTTGTATCGAGAAATAATAAACTGGTTTAATCAAGAAAGGGCTTGTATCCTGAAGTTCCTCGGAAAGAATTTCTACGGGAAATTAAGAAACAAGCAGATACGTAACAGTATTATTAATATATGCCGGTCTTGGGAGTTTTTGTTTATTACAGAAAAAAATAAAATTGATCTAAAGAAAGCTGTTTTTGTTATTATATGGAAGAGTTGGTGTAATTGAATTACATGTGTTATTCAATGTCAATTAATTGCCTGCCTAGACAAATTTATGATGGTCCTGAGGGTATTTGTTTAGATTGTCATAGAGAAACTAAAAATAGATTTGGGGATGGTTCTTTTTTATTATTGTAGGGGAGGATTGGAGTATTAAAGTGGCATGTGTCATTCAACTAAATATGCTGGTGTTGAGAGTTATTTGTTTGTTTTATTATAGAAAACTAAAATAGATTTGAAGATAATTCTTTTTGAGTATTCTAGGGGAGAACTGAATTAATCAAATGCCTTGTGTCATCCACTGTTAACTAACTACTTCCTCCGGGAAAATACATGATGATTCACAGTTATTTTTTTTTTATCTTACAGACACATTGTAATAGGTTTGGAAATTTATTTTTGGTTAGTGTAAAGAAACTAGTTACATATGAAATTACAGTGTTAATTAACCCCCCTATCCAAGCAACTATATCTTGGTCCGAAGAGTTTGTCTTCTGGTGGGACAGAAGTAAATTCACATACTTATTATGCTAAAATCCGAGGTTTGATTCCCTGTGGTAAACACAGCAGATAACAAATCTGGCTTTGCTCTAAAACAAAGAAACAAAATGAAGAGTTTTTATGTGATAAAAACAAAATAGATTTGCAGATCATTCATTTTGATTATTGTAGGAGAGAATTGGTATAATTCAGAGCCATATAACATTTAATATCCTTTACGAGATAAAAATTCATATAGTAAGCATAGTTATATAATTTCATACTTTTAAAGGGCATGTCTCCTTTGGAAACAATATAATTACAAACCTACTGTTCCAATAATTTCTCCCAACCATACTTCTGTAACCTAAATGTTTGAGCCTAATCCCTTGTCTAGTAATAATGAAAATGGTGTCTAGAGGTAGTAAAACCTTTTGTTGCTTATCTGCTTGTTTGTTAATTTCCGGTATAAATTATTTCCGAGGAACTTCAGCGATAC